>NW_028172807.1:71264-138264 GCF_963971535.1 Notolepis coatsorum | reverse complement strand
CGGATGACATCGCACTACTCTCACACAACCATCAACAGATGCAAGACAAAACCCAGCTGCTAGAAACAACTGCAGCTGGACTTGGGCTCAAAATAAATGGACAAAAAACTCAAGTAATCAGAGTCAATAATAAAAGCACAAACCCCATAACCATCGGGGGCCAGACACTGGAAGAGGTTGACAAATTCACATACTTGGGTAGTGTTATAGCTGTTGATGGCGGGACTGAGGAAGACGTAAGGGCAAGTGTAACTGAGGGGTACAATTCCCTGACTGTATGGTTAGATATGATACTTACTACCACTACCTCTTGTACTTTAGACTCTGGCCACCCAGTACTAGGTATGAATATGTTGAACACTCCCACCTGATAAACGGATCCAACACAAATGTACCAAATCGAAAGTTTGAGTTTTAATACATAGCAAAAGGTATGTACAACGATCACTTAATTACATTTATGATTTGAAATAGTATGCACTTTTATGGCAAATGAGTATTCGTAGGTAGATCAATATCGAATGTCCAATCTCTGATTGCGCAGGAAGCAAATATACAACCTGGAATATTTAGGGAACAATAGCGATGATACTTGAATGATTATATAGCTGGATACACTAGGGGAAGGTTCCGACTGCTTGTAGGACAGCTGGAGGGGGGGGGGGGGTTAGAGAGTCACTGGCTGGATCCCGTCTGGCCGAGGGTATCTTGGGAGAGTCCACAGTTGTGCAACACGGTGCCCAACGATCCTCGATCCACAGATGAATGCAGTTGGACCCTCTGTGGCCGGCGTCCTCCGGTCCACGACGGAGAGACGTGAGGCGACCTCACTGTGCAGAGCGCCGTCTCACCTGTCGTCCTCTCCGGGGGGGGGGTATTTCCAACACACCGCAGTGTTGGCCTTTATCCATAAAATAATCAAAGTACTCAAAGCATAATCCAAGCCGGGGAAGGCTAGCCGTCGTCGGTAGAATAATCCAATATACAGGTCCACTCGCTCTTTGGCCTGGAGCTCCTCGGGTGCAGCTTCACGTGGGGTCAACCACCCTGGATAAGCGTCCAGCTGATGCCCGAAACGATGGGGGTGCTGATTACTATAGAACTCTTACCGCACGAGGCACTACATATGAATAGACTATTATTAGCTTAATAGAATACGTCCAACTCGACGATATAGTGCCAAATATGACTATTCAAATATTAATATACACGATGTCTCAATGCCGATACTGGGCCGAATTGGCCTTACTGCCCACACGTGGTTCGCGGGGAGGCTTTTGCGTCTGTCACTCTGTTGGAGGGTAAGGAACTGGACTAAAAGAAAGCTCTACTTTAATAGCGCAGTATATATACGCACTATGAACAAATAGTACCATTAGTGGTGCGGTAGACATATTCCTACGCGGAACTAGGACTTGTCCATACATGTTGAGCGGTACGATAGAACTTGGTCTGAGGGGTATGGCGACCTGGCACCAAGGTCTCGTCCAATGGTAGAATGGAGACTATTATGGGATGTTCAGTAGACTAGAAGGGATATTCAATGCATATTGTACAAGGAATATACAAGGGATATCAGGGGATATACAAATACAATTAAATATATATATATAAATAAATATATATATTCGGTTTAATCTGATCCTTCAGAACAGCCGCCCCCTAATTGGTCCCAACCTAATTAGTTAAGCAGAGACAGATTAACCGCACTGTCTACCACTCAAGGGTTCGCTGTAAGGGTCAGTCAACTCACAAAGTCATAGGGTCATGGTCATCATCGATTGTGTCTGGGAGTCGGGGCAGTTCTATGAGCCTCGTCACAGGACGGGTGTAAATGCGCCCCTGGACGAGTACTTCAGCTGCTCGGACCTTGCCATCGGCACCGGTGATCACTTTGCTTACGCGGCCAGCCGGCCACATAGCTCTGGGTAGTGACTGGTCAATAATCATGACGACTGTTCCTTCCGTCAAATTGTCTCTCTCTTTTACCCACTTCTGGCGGGTCTGTAGAGACGGTAGGTAGTGCAGTAGGAAACTGCTCCAAAACTTGTCGGCTAATACTTGGCTGTACCTCCACATTCGTCGGCCGTTCGCTTCTTCAGGCCGGTACATTGTCTGGGGTAACGCGGGATCTAGCCGCCCCATCAGGAGGGTGTTGGGGGTGACTGGGTCGACATCTGCTACATCACTGGAGACGTAACCGAGGGGCTTTGAGTTCAATACTCCCTCAATCTCCGTGAGGACTGTCATTAGGACTTCTTCCGCCACAGTCTGGGCCCCAAGTACTGCGTACAGGGCTGTCTTTATAGAACGTACTTCTCGTTCCCAAGTTCCACCGAAGTGGGGTGCGTTTGGGGGGTTGAATTGGAAGTCAATCTGGGCTGGAGCGAGGTGGGTCTTAAGTTCTGGGCCCATAGCGTGGAAGCTCTCCCTCAGCTCTCTTTCTCCGCCTTTGAAGTTTGTCCCGTGATCGGACAATAATGTAGACGGTTTTCCTTTCCGTGATGTGAATCTTCGGAAGGCCATAAGGAATGAGTCTGCGCTCATGGTCGGAAGGAGCTCGATATGTATCGCTCTGGTGGTCATGCATTTGAATACAATACCCCACCGCTTCTCGGTGCCTCTTCCTTTCTTTATGTGCAGCGGGCCAAAACAGTCCATGCCTGTTGAGTGGACTGGCTTGTCGCCGAGTCGGAGGCGACATGGAGGTAGGTCAGCCATCCGTGGTATGCTGGGCTGCGCGCGCCACTTTCGGCAGTCTAGACAGGTTCGCTGGAAGCGTCGCACCGCCTCTCTTCCTTGAAGTATCCAGTAACGACGTCTGATCTCCGCGAAGACTCTCTCTGCTCCTGCGTGGTGTACATCCTCGTCGTATTTCTTTATAATCAGCTCTGTGACCTTGTGTCGGCTGTTCAATACGATCGGGTACTTAATGTCATCCGGTAAATTGGGGGCTCTCCGCAGGCGACCACCCACTCTGATGAGGGTATGTGTGTCACTCTCGGGGGCCAGATGAATCAATCTGCTGTCTGATGGGACGGGCTTTCCTCCCTGTAGACAGTCTAGTTCATCGGGGAACGAGTCTCTCTGGGCTCGTTGCAGTAGAAGCAGTTCTGCTTCCTCGTAGTCAGCTGCTGACATATCAGCGGGGGACTGAATCTCTGGGTGGTGCCGCAGGAATGTCCGTTGCTGCGCACTCTCTATGGTAATGCAATCGTCTATGTTGGGGTCTGCGGAGACAACAGTGCTCAATCCACAGAACATGGGTTTCTTATTCTCAGCCTCCTCGTCACTTGCTTCCCTCGGGGTGGGCGTGGGCCAATCTCCTTCCGGGAGCTTGAGGAATGCTGGTCCGTCACTGTAGATGTTACGACGGGTTAAGTCATCTAGGGACATTCCCCGGGTGATGACGTCAGCTGGGTTGTGTTTTGTATCAACATAGCGCCAGTTTGCTTCTCCGGTTAACTCTCCGGTTAACTCTTGAATCTCAGTGACTCTGACTCCCACGAAGACTTTGTATTTGCATGAATCCGATTTGATCCAGGCGAGTACTGTCGTGGAATCTGACCACAGGATTGTTCTATGCACCGGAATGGTGAGCTCACGTTGGATGAGCGTGGCTAGATGCGCTCCTGCGAGGGCTGCGCAGAGCTCTAGACGTGGGATAGACTGTTGCTTGCGTGGGGCTATTCTCGAGCGGGCGAGGATGAATGCTGTGTAGATCTCTCCCCCCTCTTCTTGGGCCCGCAAGTAGGCTACTGATCCGTAGGCGACCTCGGAGGCGTCACTGAAGACGTGTAGATCCATTTTACATGTCTCTGGCCTCACCGTGGGTGGGAAGTAGCTTCGGCGTATATTAACGCCTGGGAGTGAGTGGAGTTCCATCTCCCACTCTCTCCAGGTGGATGCAAGGTGTGCGGGAATGGGGTCGTCCCAGCCCTGGTCCTTGTCCCACAATGCTCGTACAATCATCTTTGCCCTGGTGGTGTACGGTAGTATACATCCTAACGGGTCATATTGTCGGGCGAGTGTTCTGTACACACTCCGTCTGGTGGTCGGTATTGCCGTCGACCTTCCCTGCTCCGTGGTCAGGGGTTTGTGTCTATAGTGGAGCGAATCTGTTTTGAAGCGCCACACTAGTCCTAGTGTCATCTCTTGGGCTTCTCCTGGGATTGTGGCCATCCAGGTCTCGCTGCTCGCTGCCTTGTCCTCGGAGGAGAGGCTGCGCAGTACGTGCGGATCGCTGCTGGCCCACTGCCTGAGATCAAAGCCGCCTTTGATCAGAGAGGCGCGGAGTTTAAGTAGGAGAGCCTCGGCTTCTTCCTGGGTCGAAACGCTTTGTAGACAGTTATCTACGTAGAAGCTGTTCTTCACACTGTGTCGGACCTCTTCGTCCGCTGCTGGGTCCTCTGCGACATGTCTCTGTAGTGCAAATGTAGCACAGCATGGGCTGCATGTAGTTCCGAAAGGGAGGACTTCCCATTGGTAGATGGCTGGGTGCTCATCTCCTGGCTTCTCTCTCCATAGGAACCGCAACAGGGGCTTGTCCTCCTCTACTAATCTCACCTGCAGGAACATTCCTTTGATATCCCCGCTGATAGCCACCTTGTCCTGGCGGAAGCGGAGTAGTACGCCTAGTAGGGAGGGGCCGAGTGTAGGACCGGGCAATAGCTCTTTATTCAGATTTTGGGATCCGATCTGGTAGCTGCAGTTAAACACGATGCGGCCTTTGCCGTTGTGATGAACCTTGTGGTGGGGCACGTACCACGATTCAGTCGTCTGGTCGGCCTCTTTAATGTCAATCTTTGTGACGTGTCCCGCTGTGATGAGCTTCTCAATCTCAGCGCGGTATACACTTTCTTGGGCGGGGTCCTTGGCTAAGCGCCGCTCTGTGTTTAGTAGGTACCGCTCTGTGGCGTCTTTCTTTGCGTGAAAGGTAGGCATCCCTTCCCGCCGCAGGAGTGGCGTGGCGTATCTCAACACGCCGCTGACTGGGACTCTCTTTGTTCCCGTCTCGAGGAGGTTAATGGCGTAGATGTCGTCTTTAGAGCGAATGTCTTTCTTTTCGTTCTTAAAGGGCATTTGTTCTAAGGTCCATAGCCTCTCTACATGCTGCAGGAGTGCGGTGTCTCCCTCTGTGACTCGGGAGTGGAGACAGCTAGTGGCTGTGGTTCGGTTGAGAGATTTGGCGAGTGGGCCTTGGAGAGTCCATCCTGGGCGGGTCTCGACTGCTGCAGGACAGCCTCTGGGTCCGGTATGAACCCGGTCTATCGGGACAATGAGGTCTGCATGGTCGGAGCCTATCAACAGTGTCGGGGTAGCACCGTCTATGAGTGGGATCGGTAGCTTGCGTAGATGTACATATTTCTCCATCAGCTTGGCTACGGGGTATGTGTACCGCGACAGTCCTATTTCTTGGCTGGTGAAAGCGTCTGTAATCCTGTACCGTCGCTCGGGCTGGCCGCTTGCTGCGATAGAGAATGAGACATTCTCGCCCTTTATCGTTTTCAAATCTCTTCTTATTGTCCGAATTGTCATTTGGTTTTCGCTCCCCCGCAGCCCTAGCTGGGCCGCAGCGGACGCGAGCAGAAGGGTCTTCTCTGACCCGTCATCAAGGACGGCGTAAGTGTCCATGACTTTATTCTGGTAGCTCAATGTCACACGGACTACCTTTAAGAGCACTCTGGCTCCGCTGCTGCTGGCGGGGTCGATGTACATGACGCTTGCTTTGCTGCTTGATGGTGCGGGTGGAGGCCGCCGTCTGTTACTGTCGTGGAGTATGTCCAGATGGGCTCCATCGCACCGACTGCACTTTTTCTTTAAGCGGCATTCGGCTGCCATGTGTGATCGCGCACAGCGAAAACAGCGTCTGTTGGACTTTATCCATTGACTCGCTTCCTCCGCATTCATCTTGGGGAATGAGTCGCATTGTGACAGCCAGTGTTCTTTCTCACAGTAGGGGCACACTATCTTCCACTTCTCCTTTCTTGAGGGGGTACTGTGTCTCCTACTGCTTGGCACTGACTCCGATTGGTGCATGACAGTCACCGATCTTCTTCCATCATTTAGTCTCCTGGTTCCTTCTCTGGAGCCAGGGGTGCTCCGTCCGAATGTATCTAGCCGTAAGCTGCTGACTTCTCTCGCCAGGAAGTCGGCTAGATCGAGGAGGTTCGGTTCGGGGCCATTAGGGTCTCGGTGGTCTCTCTGCCGCCTAAAGCGCTCCTGTCGGGCGGGCGGCAGCTTCTCCAAGATCCTCTCTACATTTGAGTTGGCGTATAGTTCATGCCTACCCTTTTCCCTCTGCGCTCCCAGCATCCCTACCAGGGACTGCACTCTGATGGACAGGTCGTCCAGTGCTCGATTGTCTGTTGCTGGGGGTAGGCGGTCGATGTGCCTGATCTCCTGGATCACGTAATCCCATATACGTCCATATCTCTGGTCCAACGCTACCAGCGCTGCGGTGTATGGGGTCGTGGAAGTGGCGTAGGCGAGCGCTATGTTGTGCGCGCGGGGTACCTTTAAATGCTTCAGTAGTATCGCGTATTTATGGCGTTCATCAATGACATCCACCAACATTGTCTCCAGACACATGCGGAGCTCCGTATACTGGGCCCGGTTCTCCTGGGTGAAGTCTGGTACCATAGGTGTGCCAATGTATGACGCGGATTGTTGATACATCGGCGAGCGTTGGGGGAGAGGCCTCCTAGGCGAGTCTCCTCCTGCTCCTTGGCGTGGGCTGGTACCGGCTGTGTACCATGGCCCGCTGGTCCAGGTGCTGTTCCTCGGTGCGGGTCGTGCGTCGTGCTCACCCGTGAATAGCGTCGGGGGTCTGTAGCGCAGCTCCGCGGGGGTATAGCCTGGGCTGTACTGGACCTCCTGGTCCGGTAGAGTACTGTGCTGTCGTCGGGCGTGGTTCTCCTCCTCTTCCTCTTCGTCTTCCGTTAGGTCATCCAGGGCTTGTAGTCTCTGATTTAGCCTCTCCGCAGTGTATGCTGCTCCTTCCCGGTGGCTGGGTCTCGCTTGGACCGGTTGGGGAAGGGGGTCTGCGGGGGGTATAAACATCGTCTGTTGGTCAAGTTCAGGGTCGCTTACTCGGCTAGGGGATGCCGCCCTGGAGTGATGTTTAGACGAGTTCCTGGAGCCTCTGGTGGAGGGAGGGGGTGTTGTCCTTCTGATCAGCTGTTCTATTAGTTGCGCTTGTGCTCTGTCGCGCTCGGCTTCGCGCTTGGTGAGATCCGATTCTCTCTGGGCACCGGTGGCGGCGCGCTGGGCGTCGGCCCGGTCTCTTGCCATATTCTCTTCCATCTGAATGCGTCTTATTTCCAGGCGTATGTGCTCTTCTTCGCTCCGTTGCTGTATCTGCAATCGATCGCGTTCACCCTGGAGTCTATCGCGTTCAGTAGAGGCTTTCAGGCTGACGAGGAATGCCTGCTGTAGTGTCCTCTCTGCCTCGCTGGGAGAAGACGGTTGTATAGGGGAGCCGTCCCTTGGGGTACTCCGTGCGGAGTCTTGGAGCTCTATCTCCACGGTGCTCTCCTCATCTTCTTCCGTGCCGAGTTCTCTCTCGGTAGTGTTGTCTTCCTCCCGGGACTCGTCGGGGACTACTTCTTCGGTATTGGCGGGGTGTAAAGTCATGTCTGGTTCCCCCTGGTCCCCACCGTGAGCTTGGTCAGTTACATTAGAACCCATAGGGGCCTCTATGGTCGGGGTAGCCTGGTCGTTAGGGTTAGACATAATTTTACTTTCTAGTTTTACCGCGTTTACTGTTGGTAGAAGACTAGGTTGTTGACTGACAGCGTAAGCCTCTAGGTACTGAGGGAGCTGTCGTTTGCGCCGCGGGCGTTGTTGGTTAGGAGGATCGTTTCGTGGAGTGTTCATCATAGGCCATTTTAATATTAATAACACTATTAATATTACACTGATTACCATCCGGCTCGAAGGACCAATTGTAACTGAGGGGTACAATTCCCTGACTGTATGGTTAGATATGATACTTACTACCACTACCTCTTGTACTTTAGACTCTGGCCACCCAGTACTAGGTATGAATATGTTGAACACTCCCACCTGATAAACGGATCCAACACAAATGTACCAAATCGAAAGTTTGAGTTTTAATACATAGCAAAAGGTATGTACAACGATCACTTAATTACATTTATGATTTGAAATAGTATGCACTTTTATGGCAAATTAGTATTCGTAGGTAGATCAATATCGAATGTCCAATCTCTGATTGCGCAGGAAGCAAATATACAACCTGGAATATTTAGGGAACAATAGCGATGATACTTGAATGATTATATAGCTGGATACACTAGGGGAAGGTTCCGACTGCTTGTAGGACAGCTGGAGGGGGGGGGTTAGAGAGTCACTGGCTGGATCCCGTCTGGCCGAGGGTATCTTGGGAGAGTCCACAGTTGTGCGACACGGTGCCCAACGATCCTCGATCCACAGATGAATGCAGTTGGACCCTCTGTGGCCGGCGTCCTCCGGTCCACGACGGAGAGACGTGAGGCGACCTCACTGTGCAGAGCGCCGTCTCACCTGTCGTCCTCTCCGGGGGGGGTATTTCCAACACACCGCAGTGTTGGCCTTTATCCATAGAATAATCAAAGTACTCAAAGCATAATCCAAGCCGGGGAAGGCTAGCCGTCGTCGGTAGAATAATCCAATATACAGGTCCACTCGCTCTTTGGCCTGGAGCTCCTCGGGTGCAGCTTCACGTGGGGTCAACCACCCTGGATAAGCGTCCAGCTGATGCCCGAAACGATGGGGGTGCTGATTACGATTACTATAGAACTCTTACCGCACGAGGCACTACATATGAATAGACTATTATTAGCTTAATAGAATACGTCCAACTCGACGATATAGTGCCAAATATGACTATTCAAATATTAATATACACGATGTCTCAATGCCGATACTGGGCCGAATTGGCCTTACTGCCCACACGTGGTTCGCGGGGAGGCTTTTGCGTCTGTCACTCTGTTGGAGGGTAAGGAACTGGACTAAAAGAAAGCTCTACTTTAATAGCGCAGTATATATACGCACTATGAACAAATAGTACCATTAGTGGTGCGGTAGACATATTCCTACGCGGAACTAGGACTTGTCCATACATGTTGAGCGGTACGATTGAACCTGGTCTGAGGGGTATGGCGACCTGGCACCAAGGTCTCGTCCAATGGTAGAATGGAGACTATTATGGGATGTTCAGTAGACTAGAAGGGATATTCAATGCATATTGTACAAGGAATATACAAGGGATATCAGGGGATATACAAATACAATTAAATATATATATATAAATAAATATATATATTCGGTTTAATCTGATCCTTCAGAACAGTGTGTAATAGTGTAATAGTGTGTAATAGTGTAATAGTGTAATAGTGTGTAATAGTGTGTAATAGTGTAATAGTGTGTAATAGTGTAATAGTGTAATAGTGTGTAATAGTGTAATAGTGTGTAATAGTGTAATAGTGTGTAATAGTGTAATAGTGTAATAGTGTAATAGTGTGTAATAGTGTGTAATAGTGTAATAGTGTGTAATAGTGTAATAGTGTGTAGTAGTGTAATAGTGTGTAGTAGTGTAATAGTGTAATAGTGTGTAATAGTGTGTAATAGTGTAATAGTGTGTAATAGTGTAATAGTGTGTAATAGTGTAATAGTGTGTAATAGTGTAATAGTGTAATAGTGTAATAGTGTGTAATAGTGTAATAGTGTGTAATAGTGTAATAGTGTAATAGTGTAATAGTGTGTAATAGTGTAATAGTGTGTAATAGTATAATAGTGTAATAGTGTGTAATAGTGTAATAGTGTGTAATAGTGTAATAGTGTAATAGTGTGTAATAGTGTAATAGTGTAATAGTGTGTAATAGTGTAATAGTGTAATAGTGTGTAATAGTGTAATTGTTGTGAAGGGCCAGATTAAACCGAATATATATATTTATTTATATATATATATTTAATTGTATTTGTATATTCTCTAATATTCCCTGATATCCCTTGTATATTCCTTGTACAATATGCATTGAATATCCATTCTAGCCTACTGAACATCCCATAATAGTCTCCATTCTACTATTGGTCGAGACCTTGGTGCCAGGCTGCCATACCCCTCAGACCCAGTTCAAACATACCGCTCGACATGTACGAACAAGTCCTAGTTCCGCGTAGGAATTTGGCTACCGCACCACTAATGGGACTATTTGTTCATAGTGCGTATATATACTGCGCTACTAAAGTAGGACTTTCTTTTCAGTCCAGTTTCTTACCCTCCAATAGAGTCACAGACGTAAAGCCTCCCCGCGACGCCACGTGTGGGAGTAAGGCCAAGTTCGCCTACCATCGGTATTGAGACATCGTGTATATTAATATTTGAATAGTCATATTTGGCACTATATCGTCGAGTTGGACGTAGTCTATTAAGCTAATAATAGTCTGTTAATATATAGTGCTTCGTGCGGTGAGAATACTACCGTAGTCAGTACCCCATCGTTTCGGGCAGAGAACTGGCTGCTTACCCAGGGTGGTTGACCCTATGTGAAGCTGCACCCGAGGAGCCCCAGAGCCGACGAGCGAGTGGACCTGTATACCGGATTATTCTACCGACGACAGCCCGCCTTCCCAGGCACGGATTATGCTTTGGATACTTTGATTATTCCATGGATAAAGACCCCCGACACTGCCGTGTGTTGGAACCCCCCCCCCTGGAGAGGACGCAAGGTGAGGAGACGCTCTGCAAGACGAGGTCGCTTCACGTCTCTCCCCCGTGGACCGGAGAGAGCCGGCCCACAAAGAGTCCATCTGCTTTCATCTGTGGTCCAAGGATCGCCGGCGCATTGAACGGCACTACAGTGGGTTCACCTGGGATACCCTTGGCCGGACGAGGCAGCCGGATTCTACCCCCCCCCCCTCCTACTCCTGTCGGCTTACAAGCGACCGGATTAACCCCCTCTAGTGTATCTAGTATAATCATTAAAGTATCATTGCTGTTATTCCTTAACTATTCCAGGTCGTATATTTACCACCTGCGCCTTCAGAGATTGGACATTCTCTATTGATATACCGACGAATACTCCTTGCCATAAAAGTGCATACTATTTCAATTCATAAATGTAATTAAGTGATTAAGTGCTTATTCTACACACCATCGCTGTGTAGAAATAAAGACCTGTTTCTAATTCGTACATTTGTGTTGGATCCGTTTCATCTACGTGAGAGTGTTCATGATAATATATTTATGCCGTGTACTGGGTGGCCGAATATTGAGTACAAAGGTAGTGGTAGTAAGTATCATATCTAGTAATACAGTCAGGGAATTGTACCCCTCAGTTACAATTGGTCCTTCGAGCCGGAGGGTAATTAGTGTAATATTAATATAGTGTTATTAATATTGAAATGGCCTATGATGAACACTCCACGAAACGATCCTCCTAACCAACGCCCGCAGCGCGAACGACGGCTCCCTCAGTACTTAGAGGCTTACGCTGTCAGTCAACAACCTAGTCTTCTACTAACAGTAAACGCGGTAAAACTAGAAAGTAAAAGTATGTCTAACCCCAACGCCCAGACTACCCCGACCATAGAGGCCCCTACGGGCTCTAATGTAACTGACCAAGTTCACGGTGGGGACCAGTGGGAACCAGACATGACTTCACACCCCGCCAGTACTGAAGAAGTAGTCCCCGATGAGTCCCGGGAGGAATACAACGCTACCGAGAGAGAACTCGGCACGGAAGAAGACGGGGAGAGCACCGTGGAGATAGAGCTCCAAGGCTCCGCAAGGAGTACCCCGAGGGAAGGCTCCCCTATACAACCGCCTTCTCCCAGCGAGGCAGAGAGGACCCTACAGCAGGCCTTCCTCATCAGCCTGAACGCCGCTGCTGAACGCGACCGACTGCAGATCCAGCAGCGAAGCGAACACGAGCAGATACGTCTAGAAATAAGACGCATTCAGATGGAAGAGAATGTGGCCCGAGAACGAGCCGGTGCTCAACGGGACGCAGCGCGCGACAGACAGCAGTCGCAACTAATAGAACAGCTGATCAGACGGACAACACCCTCTCCCTCCGCCAGAGGCTCCAGGAACTCGTCTAGACACACCTCCAGGGCGGCATCCCCTAGCCGAGTAAACAACCCTGAACTTGACCAACAGACGAGGTCTATACCCCCCACAGACCACCTCCCCCCACCGGTCCAAGCGAGACCTAGCAACCGGGAAGGAGCAGCATATCCTGTGGAGAGGCTAAACCAGAGACTACAAGCACTGGATGACCTAACTGAAGACGAAGAGGAAGAGGAGGAGAACCACACCCGAAGACAGCACAGTACTCTACCGGACCAGGAGGTCCGGTACAGCCCAGGCTATACTCCCGCGGAGCTGCGCTACAGACCCCCGACTCTATACACGGGTGAGCACGACGCACGACCCGCACCGAGGAACAGCACCTGGACAAGCGGGCCATGGTACACTGCCGGTACCAGCCCATACCAAGGAGCGGGAGGAGACTCGCCTAGGAGGCCTCTCCCCCAACGCTCGCCGATGTATCCACAGTCAGCGTCATACATTGGCACGCCTATGGTACCCGACTTCACCCAAGAGAACCGGGCCCAGTATACAGAACTCCGCATGTGTCTGGAGACCATGTTGGTGGATGTATTGGATGAACGCCACAAATACGCCATCCTACTGCAGCACTTAAAGGTACCCCGCGCACATAATATAGCGCTCGCCTACGCAACTTCCACCACCCCATACACAGCAGCGCTGGTAGCATTGGACCAGAGGTATGGGCGCATATGGGATTACGTGATCCAGGAGATCCGACACATCGACCGCTTACCCCCAGCAATAGACAATCGAGCACTGGACGACCTGTCCATCAGAGTGCAGTCCCTGGTAGGGATGTTGGGAGCACAAAGAGAGAAGGGGAGGCATGAACTTTACGCCAACTCAAATGTGGAAAGGATCCTGGAGAAGCTGCCGCCCGCTCGTCAGGAGCGCTTTAGGCGGCAGAGGGACCACAGAGACCCGAATGGCCCCGAACCGAACCTCCTCGATCTAGCAGACTTCCTGGCGAGAGAAGTCAGCAGCCTACGGCTAGATACATTCGGACGGAGCACCCCTGGCTCCAGAGAAGGAACCAGACGACTAAATGATGGAAGAAGATCGGTGACTGTGATGCACCAATCGGAGTCAGTACCGAGCAGCAGGAGCCACAGTACCCCCTCCAGAACGGAGAAGTGGAAGATAGTGTGCCCCTACTGTGAGAAAGAACACTGGCTAGCGCAATGTGACTCCTTCCCCAAGCTGAACGCGGAGGAAGCAGGTCAATGGATAAAGTCCAACAAGCGCTGTTTTCGCTGTGCGCGCTCACACATGGCAGCCGAATGCCGCTTAAAGAAAAGGTGCACCAAGTGCGATGGAGCCCATCTGGACATACTTCACGACAGTAACAGACGGCGCCCTTCACCTGCACCATCCAGCCGCAAAGCGAGCGTCATGTACATCGATCCCGCCAGCAGCAGTGGAGCCCGAGTACTCCTAAAAGTAGTGCGTGTGACACTAAGCTACCAGAATAAAGTCCTGGACACTTACGCCGTCCTCGATGACGGGTCAGAGAAGACCCTTCTGCTCGCCTCCGCTGCGGCCCAGCTAGGGCTGCGGGGAAGCGAAACCCAAATGACAATTCGGACAATAAGACGAGATTTGAAGACGATAAAGGGCGAGAATGTCTCATTCTCTATCGCAGCAAGCGGCCAGCCTGAGCGACGGTACCAGATTGCAGACGCTTTCACCAGCCAAGAAATAGGACTGTCGCGGTACACATACCCCGTCGCCAAGCTGATGGAGAAATATGCACATCTGCGCAAGTTACCGATCCCGCTCATAGACAATGCTATGCCGACCCTGTTGATAGGCTCCGACCATGCAGACCTCATTGTCCCGATAGACCGGGTTCATACCGGACCCCGAGGCTGCCCTGCAGCAGTCGAGACCCGTTTGGGATGGACTCTCCAAGGCCCGCTCGCCAAATCTCTCAACCGAAGTACAGCCACTAGATGTCTCCACTCCCGAGTCACAGAGGGAGAAACCGCACTCCTGCAACACGTAGAGCGGCTATGGACCTTGGAACAAATGCCCTTTAAGAACGGAAAGAAAGACATTCGCTCTAAAGATGACATTTACGCAATTCACCTCCTCGAGACAGGGACCAAGAGAGTCCCGGTCAACGGCGTGTTGAGATACGCCACGCCACTCCTGCGGCGAGAAGGAATGCCTACTTTCCACGCCAAGACAGACGCCACAGAACGGTACCTGCTGAACACGGAGCGGCGCTTAGCCAAGAACCCCGCCCAAGAGAGTGTATACCGCGCTGAGATTGAGAAGCTCATCACAGCGGGACACGTCACAAAGATGGACATTAAAGAGGCTGACCAGACCACTGAATCGTGGTACGTGCCCCACCACAAGGTCCATCACAACGGTAAAGACTGCATAGTATTTAACTGCAGCTACCAGATCGGATCCCAAAATCTGAATAAAGAGTTACTGCCCGGTCCCACACTCGGCCCCTCCCTACTCTGCGTTCTACTCCGCTTCCGCCAGGAAAAGGTGGCCATCAGCGGGGACATTAAAGGAATGTTCCTGCAGGTGAGATTAGTAGAGGCGGACAAGCCCCTGTTACGGTTCCTATGGAGAGAGAAGCCAGGAGATGAGCACCCAGCCATCTACCAATGGGAAGTCCTCCCCTTCGGAACGACGTGCAGCCCCTGCTGTGCGACATTTGCACTACAGAAACATGTAGCAGAGGACCCAGCAGCGGACGAAGAGGTCCGACACAGCGTAAAGAACAGCTTCTACATAGACAACTGTCTACAAAGCCTTTCAACCCAGGAAGAAGCCGAGGCTCTCCTGATTAAACTCCGCGCCTCATTGATCAAAGGCGGCTTTGATCTCAGGCAGTGGGCCAGCAGCGATCCGCAAGTACTGCGCAGCCTCTCCTCCGAGGACAAGGCAGCCAGCAGCGAGACCTGGATGGCTACAATCCCGGGAGAAGCCCAGGAGATGACCCTGGGATTGGTGTGGCGATTCAAAACAGATTCGCTTCACTACAGACACAAGCCCCTGACTACGGAGCAGGGAAGGCCGGCGGCGGCGCCGACCACCAGACGGAGTGTGTACACAACACTCGCCCGACAATATGACCCGCTAGGATGTATTCTACCGTACACCACCAGGGCAAAAATGATTGTACGAGCATTGTGGGACAAGGACCAGGGCTGGGACGACCCCATTCCCGCACACCTTGCATCCACCTGGAGAGAGTGGGAGATGGAGCTCCACTCACTCCCAGGCCTTAATATGCGCCGAAGCTACTTCCCACCCACGGTGAGGCCAGAGACATGTAAAATGGACTTACACGTCTTCAGTGACGCCTCAGAGGTCGCATACGGATCAGTAGCCTACTTGCGGGCCCAAGACCAGGGGGGAGAGATCTACACAGCATTTGTCCTCGCCCGCTCGAGAATAGCCCCACGCAAGCAACAATCTATCCCACGTCTAGAGCTCTGCGCAGCCCTAGCCGGAGCGCACCTAGCCACGCTCATCCAACGTGAGCTCACCATACCGGTGTCTAGAACAATCCTGTGGTCAGATTCCACGACGGTACTCGCCTGGATCAAATCGGACTCATGCAAGTACAAAGTCTTCGTGGGAGTCAGAGTCACCAGATTCAAAACTTAACCGAAGAGTTAACCGGAGAAACAGAGTGGCGCTACGTTGATACAAAACAGAACCCAGCTGACGTCATCACCCGGGGGATGCCCCTGGATGACCTCACCCGTCGCAATGTCTACAGTGACGGCCCCGCATTCCTAAGACTCCCGGAAGGACAGTGGCCCATGCCTATCCCGAGGGAAGCAAGTCCAGAGGAGGTGGAAATTAAGAAGTCTGTGTTCTGTGGATTGAGCACCGTAGCCTCCACCGACCCTAACATAGACGATTGCACGTCCATAGAGAGTGCACAACAAAGAACATTCCTGCGGTACCACCCGGAGTGCAAGTCCCCCGCTGATATGTCAGCAGCTAACTACGAGGAAGCAGAATTGCTTCTACTGCAGCGAGCCCAGAGAGACTCGTTCCCCGATGAATTGGCCTGTCTACAGGGAGGAAAGCCCGTCCCATCCGACAGCAGATTAATTCACCTGGCCCCCGAGAGCGACGCTCATACCCTCATCAGAGTGGGTGGTCGCCTACGCAGAGCCCCCAATCTACCGGATGACATTAAATACCCGATCGTATTGAACAGCCGACACAAGGTCACAGAGCTGATTATAAAGAAATACGATGAGGATGTACATCACGCCAGGAGCAGTTTCCTACTGCACTACCTACCGTCTCTACAGACCCGCCAGAAGTGGGTAAAGGAGAGAGACAATTTGACAGAAGGAACAGTCGTCATGATTATTGATCAATCACTGCCCAGAGCTATGTGGCCGGCCGGCCGTGTAAGCAAAGTGATCACCGGTGCCGACGGCAAGGTCCGAGCAGCTGAAGTGCTCGTCCAGGGTCGCACTTACACCCGTCCCGTGGCGAGGCTCATAGAACTGCCTCGACTCCCAGACACAATCGATGATGACCATGACCCTACAACCCTATGACTTTGTGAAGTTGACTGACCCCTACAGCAAACCCTTATGTGTAAATAGACAACGCGATTAATCTGTCTCTGTTTAACTGATTAGGTCTGGGACCTATTCAGGGGGTGGCTGTTGTGAAGGGCCAGATTAAACCGAATATATATATTTATTTATATATATATATTTAATTGTATTTGTATATTCTCTAATATTCCCTGATATCCCTTGTATATTCCTTGTACAATATGCATTGAATATCCATTCTAGCCTACTGAACATCCCATAATAGTCTCCATTCTACTATTGGTCGAGACCTTGGTGCCAGGCTGCCATACCCCTCAGACCCAGTTCAAACGTACCGCTCGACATGTACGAACAAGTCCTAGTTCCGCGTAGGAATTTGGCTACCGCACCACTAATGGGACTATTTGTTCATAGTGCGTATATATACTGCGCTACTAAAGTAGGACTTTCTTTTCAGTCCAGTTTCTTACCCTCCAATAGAGTCACAGACGTAAAGCCTCCCCGCGACGCCACGTGTGGGAGTAAGGCCAAGTTCGCCTACCATCGGTATTGAGACATCGTGTATATTAATATTTGAATAGTCATATTTGGCACTATATCGTCGAGTTGGACGTAGTCTATTAAGCTAATAATAGTCTGTTAATATATAGTGCTTCGTGCGGTGAGAATACTACCGTAGTCAGTACCCCATCGTTTCGGGCAGAGAACTGGCTGCTTACCCAGGGTGGTTGACCCTATGTGAAGCTGCACCCGAGGAGCCCCAGAGCCGACGAGCGAGTGGACCTGTATACCGGATTATTCTACCGACGACAGCCCGCCTTCCCAGGCACGGATTATGCTTTGGATACTTTGATTATTCCATGGATAAAGACCCCCGACACTGCCGTGTGTTGGAACCCCCCCCCCCTGGAGAGGACGCAAGGTGAGGAGACGCTCTGCAAGACGAGGTCGCTTCACGTCTCTCCCCCGTGGACCGGAGAGAGCCGGCCCACAAAGAGTCCATCTGCTTTCATCTGTGGTCCAAGGATCGCCGGCGCATTGAACGGCACTACAGTGGGTTCACCTGGGATACCCTTGGCCGGACGAGGCAGCCGGATTCTACCCCCCCCCCCCTCCTACTCCTGTCGGCTTACAAGCGACCGGATTAACCCCCTCTAGTGTATCTAGTATAATCATTAAAGTATCATTGCTGTTATTCCTTAACTATTCCAGGTCGTATATTTACCACCTGCGCCTTCAGAGATTGGACATTCTCTATTGATATACCGACGAATACTCCTTGCCATAAAAGTGCATACTATTTCAATTCATAAATGTAATTAAGTGATTAAGTGCTTATTCTACACACCATCGCTGTGTAGAAATAAAGACCTGTTTCTAATTCGTACATTTGTGTTGGATCCGTTTCATCTACGTGAGAGTGTTCATGATAATATATTTATGCCGTGTACTGGGTGGCCGAATATTAAGTACAAAGGTAGTGGTAGTAAGTATCATATCTAGTAATACAGTCAGGGAATTGTACCCCTCAGTTACAGTAATAGTGTGTAATAGTGTAATAGTGTGTAATAGTGTAATAGTGTGTAATAGTGTAATAGTGTAATAGTGTGTAATAGTGTAATAGTGTGTAATAGTGTAATAGTGTAATAGTGTAATAGTGTGTAATAGTGTAATAGTGTAATAGTGTAATAGTGTGTAATAGTGTGTAATAGTGTAATAGTGTAATAGTGTAATAGTGTGTAATAGTGTGTAATAGTGTAATAGTGTGTAATAGTGTGTAATAGTGTAATAGTGTGTAATAGTGTAATAGTGTAATAGTGTGTAATAGTGTGTAATAGTGTAATAGTGTAATAGTGTGTAATAGTGTAATAGTGTGTAATAGTGTAATAGTGTGTAATAGTGTGTAATAGTGTAATATTGTGTAATAGTGTAATAGTGTGTAATAGTGTAATAGTGTGTAATAGTGTAATAGTTTAATAGTGTGTAATAGTGTAATAGTGTAATAGTGTGTAATAGTGTAATAGTGTGTAATAGTATAATAGTGTAATAGTGTGTAATAGTGTAATAGTGTGTAATAGTGTAATAGTGTAATAGTGTGTAATAGTGTAATAGTGTGTAATAGTGTAATAGTGTAATAGTGTGTAATAGTGTGTAATAGTGTAATAGTGTAATAGTGTGTAATAGTGTGTAATAGTGTGTAATAGTGTGTAATAGTGTAATAGTGTAATAGTGTAATAGTGTGTAATAGTGTAATAGTGTGTAATAGTGTAATAGTGTAATAGTGTGTAATAGTGTAATAGTGTGTAATAGTGTAATAGTGTAATAGTGTGTAATAGTGTAATAGTGTAATAGAGTGTAATAGTGTAATAGTGTGCTATGCGACTTGCGGGTTGTGTCGTTGCACTCAGTAGGGATATCCTCTTTCATTGGTCTATGTTGACCACTCCCCCGATCCTTAGGCCGCGCCCCCTTTTTGTATCCTTTGAACCGTTTGTCATAGAGACTCGCGAGAGACCCTCTCCCCCGTTGGTTGGCGGTGCACAGGCGTCACCCACACTTTCACAATTTCCCCCGCGTGGAATTGTCTAGTTATTATTATTATTATTATTATTATTATTATTATTATTATTATTATTATTATTATTATTATTATTATTATTATTATTATTATTATTATTACTTGAAAATGAGTCGTTTGGCAACATTGGCACATTTACAGTGATGATGATTGATGCCCCCTCTGCTAATACAATTGGAAATAAAAACAATAAATAAATATCGACTACAGTGGAACTTACCAGTTCTCCAGCGAGGCTCTACTGTAAGCGCAGCAGCTAGGCTGGATCAGTACCTCCATGGGTCATGTCATATACCTGCCATCATGGAGGGCCCCTGGACGCTGAGGGCCCCTGGCCATGAGCCCAGGGTGCCCATATGGTAGATCCGGGCCTGTCCACCAGCATGGCGTGGGTGTAATAATAATAAACTTTATTTGTATAGCACCTTTCATACAGAAACCGCAGTTCAAAGTGCTTCACAACAGAAAAAAAACAGGTATAGGAAGTGTGAAATCACGATCAGAGGGAGTTGGTTTCTTTGACCACACAGTGCGTATCATTTATTAGCATACTGTGACAACCACAACAAACCAAACATAGAGCTAATATGGCCGACCAATCTACCCACAATCCCCTGTGTCCTTAAAGTGACAGTGTAGGTGAATTATGTCCAGTCCTATGTAAGTGCCCATGTAAGTGCCCACTACTACACAGGCATAAAATTAGCACATAAAGTGCAGACATATAAAATCACAGTGTTTCACATTAGGATCTAACATCCCAACAGGCCACCTTGTTTATGGTTTGATTCAGTTTTAAATAGACGATAATAAAAAGAGTAAGATAAAATAGACAGAGTAAAATGCAATAATGCAGTGCAATAAAATAGTAGAATAGAATGGACATAAAATGAGCCCATAAAGTGCAGACATATAAAATCAGTTTTTTACACTGCAATAAAATAGTAGTGTATTACATCCTGAAGCACAAAGCCCGCCTCGCGAGGACTGGTACCTCAGACCCATGTCTGATTATTATCTCCGTTACGTCTCCAGATGGACCGCTCAGTCCGGCGGCGGCGGCGGAGATGAATCGGCACAAAGTGGCTACCGTGACGACCGTGGCTACCATGACGACCGAACGGCTCAGTGATGGATAATGATGCCAGACGGAAACGGTCAGAATAATGAACTGCCGTCGAGACGCCCTTTGGATGAGGACGTCTGGGGGCGTCACGGAATAAGTTATGAGTGGAAATTGATGACCTAAATTTGACATCCTGTCAAAGATGAATCACCACTGAGCAACGTGAACTTCTGGACGTTCGTTCGGAGCCTGAGAATCACAGCTGAGTGCATCTAGAGGAGGAGTGATGGGGTCAGGAGCAGAGCTGGGGGCCGTACTGTATCTACTGACAGCATATACTACTGAATATGGAGGTACAGTATACTGAATATGGAGGTACAGTATACTGAATATGAAGGTACAGTATACTGAATATGAAGGTACAGTATACTGAATATGGAGGTACAGTATACTGAATATGAAGGTACAGTATACTGAATATGAAGGTACAGTATACTGAATATGAAGGTACAGTATACTGAATATGAAGGTACAGTATACTGAATATGGAGGTACAGTATACTGAATATGGAGGTACAGTATACTGAATATGAAGGTACAGTATACTGAATATGGAGGTACAGTATACTGAATATGAAGGTACAGTATACTGAATATGAAGGTACAGTATACTGAATATGAAGGTACAGTATACTGAATATGAAGGTACAGTATACTGAATATGGAGGTACAGTATACTGAATATGGAGGTACAGTATACTGAATATGAAGGTACAGTATACTGAATATGGAGGTAGAGTATACTGAATATGGAGGTACAGTATACTGAATATGGAGGTAGAGTATACTGAATATGGAGGTACAGTATACTGAATATGAAGGTACATTATACTGAATATGGAGGTACAGTATACTGAATATGGAGGTAGAGTATACTGAATATGGAGGTACAGTATACTGAATATGGAGGTAGAGTATACTGAATATGGAGGTACAGTATACTGAATATGAAGGTACATTATACTGAATATGGAGGTACAGTATACTGAATATGAAGGTAGAGTATACTGAATATGGAGGTACAGTATACTGAATATGAAGGTACAGTATACTGAATATGAAGGTACAGTATACTGAATATGGAGGTACAGTATACTGAATATGGAGGTACAGTATACTGAATATGGAGGTACAGTATACTGAATATGGAGGTACAGTATACTGAATATGGAGGTACAGTATACTGAATATGAAGATAGATAGATAGATAGATAGATAGATAGATAGATAGATAGATAGATAGATAGATAGATAGATAGATAGATAGATAGATAGATAGATAGATAGATAGATAGATAGAGAGAGAGAGAGAGAGAGAGAGAGATAGATAGATAGATAGATAGATAGATAGATAGATAGATAGATAGATAGATAGATAGATAGATAGATAGATAGATAGATAGATAGATAGATAGATAGATAGATAGATAGATAGAGAGAGAGAGAGAGAGAGAGAGAGAGAGAGAGAGAGAGATAGATAGATAGATAGATAGATAGATAGATAGATAGATAGATAGATAGATAGATAGATAGATAGATAGATAGATAGATAGATAGATAGATAGATAGATAGATAGATAGATAGATAGATAGATAGATAGATAGATAGATAGATAGATAGATAGATAGATAGATAGATAGATAGATAGATAGATAGATAGATAGATAGGTAGATAGATAGATAGATAGATAGATAGATAGATAGATAGATAGATAGATAGATAGATAGATAGATAGATAGATAGATAGATAGATAGATAGATAGATAGATAGATAGATAGATAGATAGATAGATAGATAGATAGATAGATAGATAGATAGATAGATAGATAGATAGATAGATAGATAGATAGATAGGTAGATAGATCTATTATGCACACTTGAAGTGCACACACACACATATGTCATGGTGACGGCTGTCCTTGGGGTATGAGGAGGGGGGGGGGGGGGGGGGGGGGGGACATTATAAGTACAATAAAAGCCCAGCATTGGTATTCAGAACCTCCCCCCCCCCCCCCCCCCCCCCCCAGGCAGGGAGCAGGAGCGTGGCTTCTCTCCAGATATCAGATATTATCCAGGAGTCTGGCCGACTTATAGCTTTATGGACTGTGACCCTTCCTGTAGGATTAGGTTGCTAGGGAACAGTGTGGGCCAGGGTTACCTCCTAACAGCTGCTGTACTGTCAGCACTGAGGCGGGACACGGGTCCAGCTGGGGAACAGTGTGGGCCAGGGTTACCTCCTAACAGCTGCTGTACTGTCAGCACTGAGGCGGGACACGGGTCCAGCTGGGGTGTTTATGTTGGAAATAAGATCAGATAAGATGTTCCTCTATTGATCCTCTTGGGGAAATCCGGGCGTCAGAGGAGCAGGGGGAGGGGGGAGGGGAGAGGGGGGAGGGGGGAGGGGAGAGGGGGGAGGGGGGTGCAGGTACGGGAAGGGCAATAGTAGAAACACATGAGTATAGGCAATCAAATTTGATCTGAATATAAAAATATGAGGGAAGAATAAACAGTTTAAACAAAGGTGCAGATGAGGGTCTGTAATGCCCTACCGGTTATATCGTACGTTAACTTACAATATAAAGAATTTGAATCTGAATATATGTAGCACACTCCTACCTAGAGCTCTAGTCCTGTAGATAACCTAAGATTATTTATTCAATAATGTTATTTATTCCATATTTTAGGGGGAGATTATATGAGAATGAGTAGCATCGCTAAGTTTACTGGACAGCTGTTTGACACGTTGTCCAACTCTCTGTGTAGGAGTGTGATATACAGTATGTACTACATGGTTCCAGTGCTTCACCTCATACCCAGCCTAGGCCTCAGGAGGCAGTAAGTACACAGTATGTACTACATGTTCCAGTTAGAGATGTCCTATATTATCGGCCGATATTGGCATTAAAATGTAATATCGAAAAATATCGGTATCGGTTTTTATTTAACCTCCATTTACCCAGGCAAGCAAGTAAGAACAAGGGTTTACCTTCTGTAGTGTGGTAGTGAAAGGTTAACCTTCTGTAGTGCAGTAGTGAAAGGTTAACCTTCTGTAGTGCAGTAGTGAAAGGGTTAACCTTCTGTAGTGTGGTAGTGAAAGGTTAACCTTCTGTAGTGCAGTAGTGAAAGGTTAACCTTCTGTAGTGCAGTAGTGAAAGGGTTAACCTTCTGTAGTGTGGTAGTGAAAGGTTTACCTTCTGTAGTGTGGTAGTGAAAGGGTTAACCTTCTGTAGTGTGGTAGTGAAAGGTTTACCTTCTGTAGTGTGGTAGTGAAAGGGTTAACCTTCTGTAGTGTGGTAGTGAAAGGTTTACCTTCTGTAGTGCAGTAGTGAAAGGTTAACCTTCTGTAGTGCAGTAGTGAAAGGGTTAACCTTCTGTAGTGTGGTAGTGAAAGGGTTAACCTTCTGTAGTGTGGTAGTGAAAGGGTTAACCTTCTGTAGTGTGGTAGTGAAAGGGTTAACCTTCTGTAGTGTGGTAGTGAAAGGGTTAACCTTCTGTAGTGTGGTAGTGAAAGGTTTACCTTCTGTAGTGTGGTAGTGAAAGGGTTAACCATCTGTAGTGTGGTGGTGAAAGGGTTAACCTTCTGTAGTGTGGTAGTGAAAGGTTAACCTTCTGTAGTGTGGTAGTGAAAGGTTAACCTTCTGTAGTGTGGTAGTGAAAGGTTAACCTTCTGTAGTGTGGTAGTGAAAGGTTAACCTTCTGTAGTGTGGTAGTGAAAGGTTTACCTTCTGTAGTGTGGTAGTGAAAGGTTAACCTTCTGTAGTGTGGTAGTGAAAGGTTAACCTTCTGTAGTGTGGTAGTGAAAGGTTTACCTTCTGTAGTGTGGTAGTGAAAGGTTAACCTTCTGTAGTGTGGTAGTGAAAGGTTAACCTTCTGTAGTGTGGTAGTGAAAGGTCATTAACTACCGTTAACTGGATTATGTAATTGGTTTGTCATGTAATTTGTCATGTAATTGGTGCATGTAGTCACTGTGTGTTGTTGTAGCCACCGGGTAAATCGCGATTTTTTTATTTGTTTGTTATGACAAACCAATTACATAATCCAACATATGTGTAAAGGCACAACATATTCCAGTTAACGGTATCTTTTTTTAATGATTCGTTACGGCGCAATCAATACTTCCATTTGTATAAATTGCGTTCGGGACCTCCATATTTTGGGGGAATTCATCAGAAAAATCGGATTCGGCTCCCATCAGTCGGGCAAAAACTGCGGGTTTTCTGCCTCTCTCCTCTCTCCTGGAGCTTAGCGCTCGGCCAATCAGAGAAACGCGGAAGGCGCTCGGCCAATCAGAGAAACGCGGAAGTACATGTGCGTTGCCCAAAGTGTTCACGCCCCCGGGCATGCTGCAGTAAGTACAGTACTTGTTTGCTCCCGGCTGCCCTTGGGGGGAAGGGCAATGGGAGGTGCAGAGAACATTTAGTCAGCGACTCAGTGCATGTGTGTGTGTGTGTGTGTGTGTGTGTGTGTGTGTGTGTGTGTGTGTGTGTGTGTGTGTGTGTGTGTGTGTGTGTGTGTGTGTGTGTGTGTGTGTGTGTATGTGTGTGTGTGTGTGTGTGTGTGCGTGCGTGCGTGCGTGCGTGCGTGCGTGCGTGCGTGCGTGCGTGCGTGCGTGCGTGCGTGCGTGCGTGTGTGTTCCTGTGGGTCGCCCATCACGTGTGTGTGTGTGTGTGTGTGTGTGTGTTAATCTGATGACAGATAAAGACTTCTACTTCTACTTTGTGCTTTTAGAGTTTCGTTTTTATGTTTTGTATAAATATTCTACTGGCTGACGCCTCGGTCATGGACGTGTATGTGGACATTTCATTGGTGAGTTTAGGAATATACCCTGTCAACATTCAAAACATTTAAAACAGCCTCAAAACCCTCGTCTTCACTCAGGCCTTCCTCCTAACCTGCTGTCAACATTTAAAACATTTAAAACAGCCTCAAAACCCTCCTCCTTTCCTAAACTGAAACCGAAATCGTATCAATATTGGCATTAAATTGTAATATCGAAAAATATCGGTATCGGTTTTCCAAAAAATATATATATATTATTATTATTTTTTTTTTACATTTATTTAACCTTTACTTACCCAGGCAAGCAATTAAGAATAATTCTTATTTTATTTATTGTCAAAAGTATGCATAATGTTGTGTTAATTCCACGACAAGAGATATGTAATGTTAATTACCTGAAATTATTCCGTTTTTTGGGGGGTGGGGGGGGGGGGCCCTGCATATATCGGTATCGGTTGATATCGGTATCGGAAATTAAGAGTTGGACAATATCGGTATATCGGATATCGGTAAAAAAGCCAATATCGAACATCCCTAGTAGTAAGTCATACTGGCCAGCAGCGTAACCAGTAAGAGTAGGTAAGGGATATATGATATAGATATAGTAACTAGTAAGAGTAGGTAAGGAATATACAGTACAGATATAGATATAGTAACTAGTAAGAGTAGGTAAGGGATACTCCCCAGAGGGGGAGGAAACTGATCCTCCCCCTCTGCCTCTCTCTCCTGTGGGGTTCCACAAGGCTCCATCCTTGGCCCTATTCTATTTCCCCTATACATGCTGCCCCTTGGTCTGATCATTAAAAAACACAATATCTCTTTCCATTTTCATGCCGATGACACTCGGTCTATCTCCCCATGAAAGCTAACAATAAATCCAATCTTGACAGTCTCCGATCCTGTCTAGACGACATAAAATGCTGGATGGCACACAATGTCCTACAGCTTAACCAATCAAAATGTTTCGGCCCCCCAAACCAAACCAGTGTCATCGCCAGCAGCCTGGGTAACCTGTCTGCCCTAGTCCAGCCCTTTGTGAAAAATCTGGGCGTGCTCTTTGACCCCGAGTTTACTTTCAATAGGCAGGTAAACTCGGTGGTGAAGGGGTGTTTCTTCCAGCTCCGGTCCATAGCTAGGATCAAGGCCATTCTCTCCCCCTCAAACCTTGAAAGAGTCATTCACGCCTTCATATCCTCACGATTAGACTATTGTAACTCCCTGTACCTGGGGCTTAATAAGTCAACCATAGCCCACCCACCTACAACTACCCCAAAACGCTGCTGCTAGACTGTTCACAGGTACCCAGAAGAGAGCTCACATCACCCCTGTTCTTGCCTCCCTTCACTGGCTCCCGGTGCGCTGCTACAGGATATAATTCAAGGTTCTCCTATTAGTTTATAAAGCCCTAAATGGTAAGGCCCCCTTTTACTTAGCAGACCTCCTCACCCCCTATACCAGGGGTCTGCAACCTGCGGCTCCGGAGCCGCATGCGGATCTTTAGCCAATCAGCTGCGGCTCCCAATTTTTTTTTAAATAAGAAAAAACATTTTATTTTAATTATTTTTTTTGCCTTTTTTTTAAATTATTTTGGAGATCGATGTCATACTATAACACTGAAATGAAAAAATATTTCATCAACTAAAATATTTAGTCAACTAAGATATTTCATCAACTAAAATATACAGTACGTCACTCTCCCTGCCGTCTGCAAGTGGCTAATCTTGAGTTTCCGACCCCCCAGTAAGCTAGGATAAATCCAAAAAAAGGAAAGTCTGAGGAAAATAGAGGGTTTAATTCAGTGTGGACAGATTAATTTGCTTTCATGACTAACGATGCAGGCTTACCTGTATGCCTGATATGTGGTGAGAAATTTACTTTTTATTTTATAGATTTTCCACAAATAAGGGAAGGACTCAAATAGAGCTGCATAGTTCAGGGTTTTATTTCAAAGTAGGTCTACAGATGCCAGTGTTTTTTCTCCTCTTCTGTGTTTTAATTCAAAGTAGGTCTACACATAGTAGTCTTTTTTCAAAGTGGACTACTTTTTATTTTATAAATGTTCCACAAATAAGGGAAGGACTCAAATATACCTGAATAGTTCAGGGTTTTATTTCAAAGTCGGTCTACAGACACCAGTGTTTTGTCTCCTCTTCTGTGTTTTATTTTAAAATAGGTCTACACAGCCAGTATTTTTCTCCTCTTCATAAGAGTTTGAGGTTTTCCTTTGTTATAACAGGTAAAAACAGCAATAAAAAGTCAAACATTTTCTTTTTGTTGTTTTATAATTACATTAATGCAACAAACTGTGTGCTATAAGTATAAAGTATAATAAATCATAAATTACTTTGGGTATGCAATTGTCAGGTGTTTTATGCAAAATGTGGGGGTATGCTTGGGGATAACTATATATAAAATGTTATACACTGTGTTATCTTCATTTTAAGGGTAAATTGGTTTTGTGGCTCCAGGGGAATTTAATTTTGTGTGGGGGGGGGGGTTGCTGACCCCTGCCCTATACCAACGTCAGGGCCCTCAGATCGGCTGACAAGGGTCTCTTAACCACCCGTAGGTCCAATTTCAAGTCTAGGGGAGGCGTGCTTTTGCTGTCGCAGCCCCTGACCTCTGGAACCCCATGTCCATCAAATCTGCCCCCTCCATCGAGTCTTTTAAATCTAAACTCAAAACCCATCTATACTCCCTGGCCTTCCCTGACTCACTCTGACTCTTGCCTTGCTTGTTGACGTGTTGTTTTGTTTCTTTGTCTGTCCATTGGTTGTTTATATTTTCTGTTTATTCTATACTTTAGCACTTTCCTTTGTTTTTAGCTATGCGACTTACTGTGAAGCACTTTGGTTGACAAGTGTGATGTCTAAATGTGCTATACAAATACATTTGATTGATTGATTGATTGATTGATTGATACAGTTATCGATATAGTAACTAGTAAGAGTAGGTAAAGGATAACAGTTATTAGGGATGCTCGATATTGGCTTTTTTACCGATACCGATATACCGATATTTCCTATAATTTCCTATACCGATATCAACCGATACCGATATATGCAGTGTAACTGAGGGGTTACAAAACCCTGACTGTATTAAAGATTGTGATAGATTAAACCACTGCTAATTATGTACTTAGTATTACTTGCCAGACAGTACAACTAATTATGGCAGACACTCATAATAACACGGCACGGTGACAAAGAAATATCATTGAGGGTATTTATTATTATGCAGCAAATTGTACAGATATGAGAATTAAGGTCGCGCTTGTATTGCGAAGAATATGCATAAGTCAGTCAGTAGCAAAAGTCAGTGGGAATAGAATAATTCCTACGATGGGGTACTAGGCTAACGCCGCCTGGCGTAGGATGGCAATTATAGGGGGAAACGCTGGTACCGCTGGAGACAAGGGGGGTTTCCTCCCAGAGATGTAAGCTCTGGAGGGAAGAAGAATGTTCGGATACTCAGTCTGTTCAATTGAAGAAGAAGGGGGTTCACGTACAGAATCCAGTCCTTGTAATCCAAATGCTCAGCAACAAAGCAATAACTGTAATCCAATTGCACGATAGCAATGATGATAGCCAGCTAGCCTCGGTCCACGAAGCCAGCCCGAAGTAGATCCTCACGGTGGTTAAATCCAAACGACAGTGGGTATTAACGATGCTCTTCTCCAAGGGTAGTACGTTCCACAATCACTATAATCCAACCAATACTGGTTCTGCAATCGCCGCCGTCGGTTCCAATGTGCAGTGCACATGTCCAGTAAGTTCTCCGACTAGGCCCTCCTCGTGTACTGGCACCAATGTATTTAGTCCACGCACACTGGCTAAGGTTCCACTAGCTAAACGAACGAACTGCTGGGTAATGCTGCACACGAACGAACTGCTGTTGGCACGATACACAATAAATAACGACTCTTTACTTCACATTAAGCTAAGTCGAACTTGACGTTACTGCATTAAATCTGACACTTTTACTATTCACTTCGCACGTGGTTCTCAACGCTCTGTTAAACGAACTGCTTCTCACTACATTAGAATCACACTGAACTTGATGAATAGCTACTGTTCGCACCTGCCGCGATATATATACTGTACTTAAGTGGCTTTCTAGTGCCGAACCTCAGTTCTCGTCTCGAATCAATGCGCCGTCTCTAGGCATGTTCCAACATGCCTGGACTCGCCTTTGAACCTGACTTTGGGGGCTCGCCGCCTGGCGCCGAGAACGTTATCCAATGAGGAAAGTGAATATTACTGGGATTCAAACGCAGGCTTAAAGGGATATAACGTGTATATATAAATAATATACAAGGTATATAAAACAATAAATGTAGATTCTCAGCTTTTAATCTGGCCCTTCACAACATGCAGGGTCCCCCCCCCCAAAACGGAATAATTTCAGGTAATTAACATAATATCTCTTCTTGTGGAATTAACACAACATTATGCATACTTTTGACAATAAATAAAATCAGAATTAGTTCTAACTTGCTTGCCTGGGTAAATAAAGGTTATAGAAACGTAAAAAAAAAAAAAAAAAAGAAGAAAATCTTTTTTAAAGATTTAAAACAGATACCGATATTTTCCAATATCATATTTTAATGCCAATATCGGACGATAATATCGGACATCCCTAACAGTTATAGATATAGTAAGTTGTAAGAGTAGGTAAAGGATATGTACAGCTATAGATATAGTAACTAGTGTTATGTACTAGAGGCCTGGTCACTCCTGTGTTACCAGGGCAGGCAGGTGAGGGCTGCCAATTAGCCAATTAGTGCTGATTGGTTACCTGCTGGGGAGCTTCAAAGGCAGACCCAGAAACACACATGCACGGTCTGTGCCTAGTGAAAGAGCTGTCAGGTTCTTACAGTCCTTGTCCGTTGGGTTACCAGTACATTAGTTTATAGTTATATTAGTAGTTCCTTGATTTAGTAGCATTTTTGAGTTAGAGCACAGGGTTTTGGTGTTGATTACACATAGGTTGCGTACCCATGAGCCAGGGTCGTAACAATTGGGGGCTCGTCCGGGATCTTTTACCCCTAGAACTTTGTTTGGTGATTTTTTTTTGTGTTGCACGGGGTGTCATCATATTATGGTTTGGGTGGTGTTCGTTACACATGGTGTAACGTGGGGGCTGAGCCATTTTCATCAAACAGGTGAGTATGCCATATTTGTTTGTAATTTGATGTGACTACTTATGCTGTTAAAATATATAGTTTAGTAGGCACCACATGTAGATAGGGACATTATTTTCTGGTTGTGGGTTAGCGTCCGGTGCACCACGTACTCCTGGGGCGGTCAATGAAATGATTGTATATGATCTTTGACTGGTAGCAGGTGTGGTTGAAGAAAGTTAGGTCTACAGGGCATTAGTTTAAGGGTAGGTAGGTTAGGGCGGCCAGGAAACACAGGTAGTGTGGTAGGGCTTGATTTAGTGTTTCTTAGGGTAGACATGTGGTAGGCCGGGGTTTTCTGCAGTTTAGACGTAGAAGCATATGTGGTCACATCAGGTTAGAAGGCGCACCTGTTTGGAAAATTTTGTTGGATTTATTTTGTTTGTTTAAGTGTTTGGTGAGCATACCTGGTAGCACCTAACACCCTGCGTGTATGACACGTCTATTTAGGGTGGGTGTGTTTTTTTTTGTTTTTTTTTGGTTGTTTGTGCAACCTGGAAAGGTGCGCTCCGTAGAGCTCACATTTCCACCGTGTTCCATTCTGGTTGTTATTGTTGGCAATTAGCATTATTCATGGTTCTTCAGTGGTTCTTCGTTGTTCTTCAGTGGTTCGTTAGTGGTTCTTCGTGTCTGTGAGGTTGGGTGTGTAGCTTGGGGTGTCTAGTTCAGTGACAATGGCTTCCATCAGGGACTTTGTTGATCGCCCGTCTCATGACTTATTAGACAAATTTTCCAAAGAACAACTGCTCGAGCTTGCTGTGCACTACAAGGTCGAGCTTACTCCCAGTGAGAAACGTTTGAAACCATCTGCCTTGGGTGCTTTGCGGGTTTTGCTCATTAGGGAACAGGTGCTTGAGGAGAGGGTGGAGGAGCCTCCATCGTCTGGCGCGTCTCCGCTATTACCTGGTGTAGAGGGTGAGTGGAGGATTAGGGAGTTGGAGTTTAAGGAAAGGCAGCTAGAGCGAGAGCGTGAGGAGAGGAGAGAGGAGCGTGAGCTTAAGGAGAGAGAGAGTAAAGAGGAGCGTGAGCTTAAGGAGAGAGAGAGGAAAGAGGAGCGTGAGCATGAGCGTGAGTTTAAGGAGAAACAACTGTTGCTGGAGCACGAGCGTGCACAGAAGGAGCTTGAATATAAGTATGCTGCCTTGCAGGCGGGTGCTCTGCATCCAGAGTCACGTTCCGGGTTTGATGTAGGCAGGAATATTAGGATGGTGCCACCATTTTTTGAGAAAGACGTGGAAAGATATTTTCCCCTTTTCGAACGGGTGGCAACCACATTGAAGTGGCCTGATACCGCCTGGACACTGCTGCTACAATATGTTTTGGTTGGTAGGGCACAAGAAGCCTACACTGCTCTGTCCCTTGAACAAAGCGCTGATTATGAACTTGTTAAAGCTTCCATATTGAGGGCTTATGAGTTGGTCCCCGAGGCCTATCGTCAGCGTTTTAGAGGTTATCGTAGGCAGGAGGGGCAGTCTTATGTTGAATTTGGAAAAGAGAAGGAGAACCTGTTTGACCGGTGGTGCACCTCGCAAAAAGCAGAGTCAAGGGAGCAGCTCAGACAGTTGGTTCTCCTAGAGGAATTTAAGAGGTGTGTTCCTGATAACGTTTCCACACATCTAAATGAGCATAAGGTATCGAAGATAGCCGACGCTGCTGTCTTGGCTGATGAGTTTGTGTTAACACACAAATCTGTCTTTGTAGAGGAGGGCCGTGTGGAGTCCAGGGGTAGTAGGCGTCCTTCTCAGGGGAGCCGGTTCCCGGCACCCGTGTCTGCTGGTCGGTTTACTTCGACTCCTAGGCAAGGTGGCTCTGCTAGTGCATTCCCAGAGGGGGTTATCTGTTTTTACTGTAAGGAGCCTGGTCATATCGTTGCTGGATGCCCTGTGCTTAAGCAGAAAAATGTAAAAACGGTGGCTCTGGTAGAAATCATAGACAGGACACCTATGCCGACATTAGAGGGTGGGGTGCGAAGTATCAAAGGTGCAGACAGGGAGCTAGAGGGCTCCTCAACATTTAGGATGGAGGGATTTGTTTCACTGGTTGGTGAATTAGGATCAAGGCAGGCTATTACAATATGGAGAGATACAGGAGCTTTCCAGTCTCTCATTCTGGATGGGATTTTGCCATTTTCGGAAGATTCTTCATTGCATTCCGGTGCCATTGTTCAGGGCTTTGGAGGAGGCTTTGTGAATACTCCTTTGCATGAGGTCTCGCTAAACTCTCCCTTAGTATCAGGCAATGTTGTCGTAGGAGTGTGTTCTCACATTCCCATAAAGGGGGTGTCCTTCATTCTAGGGAACGATTTGGCCGGTGGCAAAGTGCTGGCTACTCCAGTTGTAATTCCCGTCCCTGTAGTTTCTGAGGTTCCTGATGAGCTTGCACAGAAGCATCCAGGAGTGTTTCCTGTGTGTGCGGTAACACGCGCAATGTCAAAGGTCAAATGTGACACCCATGAGGTTGTTAACTTAGATGGTGATATGACACTTAGTGACACGTTCTTTGTTGAGTTGAAAAGTGGCCCTGATGAGGGTTTTGGTAAGGTGATACCGTCTCATGAGCAGTTGGTACTAGAGCAAAACAAGGATGTCTCCTTGTCGTCCCTCTTTGAAGAGGCGGTTTTAGAGGATGAAATGGTAGATACGTCTCAAGGATACTTTGTTAGCAATGACGTGCTCATGAGAAAGTGGACACCACCTAACCTGTCCAGTCTGGATGACTGGGGCAGTGTGTTTCAGATTGTTGTTCCAGCCGTGTATCGTCCTGATATACTGCATCTAGCACATGATCATGATCTTGCTGGTCACATGGGGGTCAGGAAGACTTATGACCGTGTGCTGAGACATTTTTGTTGGCCTGGTTTGAAGTCAGATGTGGCACAATATTGTCGCTCGTGCCATGTGTGTCAGGTGGTTGGTAAACCAAACCAGAAGATCCCTCAGGCTCCTCTGCAGCCTATCCCTGCCGTTGGGGAACCTTTTGAGCGGATCCTCATTGACTGTGTTGGTCCCCTCCCTCGAACTAAGACAGGGAACCAGTACCTTTTGACTATTATGTGTGCAGCGACCCGTTTTCCTGAAGCCATTCCTTTACGCAAGATCACAGCCCCAGCTATATCCAAAGCTCTGGTTAGGTTTTTTTCGACTTTTGGCCTACCAAAGGTCATTCAATCAGATCAAGGGTCTAACTTCATGTCCCGTCTCTTTGCTCAGGTCCTCCAGCAGTTGTCTATCCAACATTGCCCTTCCTCTGCCTATCATCCAGAGTCCCAGGGGGCGCTGGAGAGATTTCACCAGACTATCAAAACAATGCTGCAGGCATATTGTACGGAGTTCGACAAAGACTGGGATGATGGAATCCCTTTGCTTCTGTTTGCTGCTAGGGAGGTAACCCAGGAGTCTCTTGGATTCAGCCCGGCTGAGCTGGTGTTCGGCCACACAGTGAGGGGTCCTTTGAAACTGCTGAAGGAAAAGTGGTTGGCTGACCAGACTCCTTCCTCTACTAATTTGTTGGACTATGTGTGTGACTTCAGGCTTAAGCTTAGTAGAGCATGTGAACTAGCGAAAGAGAACCTAAAGGTAGCCCAAGGAAAAATGAAGGTGTGGTATGATAGGCGGGCCCGACATAGGGTGTTCTCACCGGGAGACAAGGTGTTGGTTCTCTTGCCTATTCTTGGGTCTGCATTACAGGCTAAATACAGTGGGCCATACTCCATTGAGCGCAAAGTTGGTGAGGTCGACTACTTGATTAAAACTCCCGACCGCAGGCGCAAGAGTAGATTATGTCACGTCAATATGTTGAAGGCGTACAATGATAGGGCTCAGATTGACCAGTCAGGGGTCAAGCCTGTGGCTGTTCTAACAGTTTCTGCATCTCCTATTGTAGCTGACTGTTCTGTGTCGAAGGAGATTTCTCAGGGCCGGTTGCCAAACACCCAGATACTAGGTGACTTGGACTCACACCTGTCGTACTTACCACTTCCTGAGCGTACGGATGTGGTGCGCCTACTTAGACAGCATACACGTTTGTTTTCTGATGTCCCTAGTCGTACTAATGTACTCGAGCATGACATTGATGTTGGTAGTGCAGGGCCAATTAAGCAACATGCCTATAGGGTGAATCCGGAAAAACGAAGGATCTTGAGTAAGGAAGTAGACTATATGCTGAGACATGGCATTGCGGAGCCCAGTTCTAGTGCGTGGAGCTCCCCCTGCCTGCTTGTTGATAAGCCAGACTGCACTCATCGGTTCTGTACTGATTTCCGTAAAGTTAATGCAGTAACCAAGCCAGACTCGTACCCTCTGCCTCGGATGGACGACTGTATCGATCGGGTGGGTTCAGCAGCCTTTGTAAGTAAATTGGATTTGCTAAAGGGATACTGGCAGGTTCCGCTTACTCCGCGAGCACGTGAGATATCCGCTTTTGTCACACCAGAGAGTTTCTGCCAGTATACAGTGATGGCCTTTGGCATGCGAAATGCCCCAGCGACGTTTCAGCGGCTAGTGAACAAGGTCCTGGGCGGGGTAGCGTTCTGTGAGGCCTATCTGGATGACCTGGTTATCCACAGTTCCTCTTGGTCACAACATGTGGAGCATCTGGCCGAAGTGTTCAAGCGGTTGGGTGATGCTAACTTGACAGTTAACCTTGCGAAATGTGAATTTGGACAGGCCACAGTTACCTACCTGGGTAAGGTGGATGGACGTGGGCATGTGTGCCCCGTTACAGCTAAGGTGGAGGCTATAGTGGGCTTCCCTGCTCCCATCACCAGGCGGGAGTTAAAGCGCTTCCTAGGTATGGCAGGGTACTATAGGAGTTTCTGTAGGAACTTTGCTTCTGTTGTTGTCCCTTTGACCAATCTGCTCAGTCCTAAGGTACCTTTCGTGTGGACTGAGACTTGTCAACAGTCTTTTGAGAGCATCAAGGGTATTCTGATTAGCGCTCCCGTTCTGTCAGCCCCCGATTTTCAACTGCCATTCAAGTTGGCAGTGGATGCTAGTGACCTCGGTGCTGGAGCCGTCCTCCTGCAAGAGGATGCATTAGAGGTGGAGCACCCAGTGTGCTACTTTTCTAAAAAGTTTGACAGGCATCAACTGCACTACTCTACTATAGAGAAGGAGGCGCTCGCTTTGGTTCTTGCCTTGAACCATTTTGATGTTTACGTGGGATCCTCCAGTTTACCCCTTGTTGTGTATACAGACCATAACCCTTTGGTTTTTCTTCGCAGCATGGTGAATTCGAATCATCGTTTGATGCGATGGAGTTTGTTCCTCCAGGCGTATAACTTGGATATTCGCCACATTCGTGGGAGGGACAACGTGCTAGCAGACGCCCTCTCACGATCGTAGTACCGGTGTTTGTGGTACCCGTTATCGCTGTTGTGGTAGAGGCCCTGACAACTAAGGGGTCACAGTTGTTTTTTGTTTTGTTTATGGGTTGTTGTGTAGTGGTTGCCTCTTGGGCAACCAGTTTGGTGGGGGAGGTGTTATGTACTAGAGGCCTGGTCACTCCTGTGTTACCAGGGCAGGCAGGTGAGGGCTGCCAATTAGCCAATTAGTGCTGATTGGTTACCTGCTGGGGAGCTTCAAAGGCAGACCCAGAAACACACATGCACGGTCTGTGCCTAGTGAAAGAGCTGTCAGGTTCTTACAGTCCTTGTCCGTTGGGTTACCAGTACATTAGTTTATAGTTATATTAGTAGTTCCTTGATTTAGTAGCATTTTTTAGTTAGAGCACAGGGTTTTGGTGTTGATTACACATAGGTTGCGTACCCATGAGCCAGGGTCGTAACAATAGTAAGAGTAGGTAAAGGATATATATAGATATAGATATAGTAACTAGTAAGAGTAAGGGATATGTACAGATATAGATATAGTAACTAGTAAGAGTAGGTAAGGGATATGTACAGCTATAGATATAGTAACTAGTAAGAGTAGGTAAGGGATATGTACAGATATAGATATAGTAACTAGTAAGAGTAGGTAAGGGATATGTACAGATATAGATATAGTAACTAGTAAGAGTAGGTAAGGGATATGTACAGCTATAGATATAGTAACTAGTAAGAGTAGGTAAGGGATATGTACAGATATAGATATAGTAACTAGTAAGAGTAGGTAAGGGATATGTACAGCTATAGATATAGTAACTAGTAAGAGTAGGTAAGGGATATGTACAGATATAGATATAGTAACTAGTAAGAGTAGGTAAGGGATATGTACAGCTATAGATATAGTAACTAGTAAGAGTAGGTAAGGGATATGTACAGATATAGATATAGTAACTAGTAAGAGTAGGTAAAGGTTATATATAGATATAGATATAGTAACTAGTAAGAGTAAGGGATATGTACAGATATAGATATAGTAACTAGTAAGAGTAGGTAAGGGATATGTACAGCTATAGATATAGTAACTAGTAAGAGTAGGTAAGGGATATGTACAGATATATATATAGTAACTAGTAAGAGTAGGTAAAGGATATGTACAGCTATAGATATAGTAACTAGTAGGAGTAGGTAAGGAATATGTACAGATATAGATATAGTAACTAGTAAGAGTATGTAAGGGATATGTACAGATATAGATATAGTAACTAGTAAGAGTAGGTAAGGGATATGTACAGATATAGATATAGTAACTAGTAAGAGTAGGTAAGGGATATGTACAGATATAGATATAGTAACTAGTAAGAGTAGGTAAGGGATATGTACAGATATAGATATAGTAACTAGTAAGAGTAGGTAAGGGATATGTACAGATATAGATATAGTAACTAGTTTCAAGTTTTCAAGTTTCAAGTTTCTTTAATAGTTGTCATACAGAAGTACAGAATACTTTTGTACAAAATGCTTCTTACTGTTGCGCTCGAGAGACTGTGCAAGACAAGATAAGTATGAAATAAAAACATAGTAAAATTAGAAGTAAAAAAAAGAGGTCACAGTGTTCAGTTTAGACATATGTACAATGTTCGATGCAGAATAGACGTAGTTACCATACAATATACAATACTGTGCAGTGTACTAATATACAATACTATATAGTGCAAGGCAGAAATGGAGAAATGGGACGAGGTGCAATTTGGGTACAATTCACAGTAGGAGTACGAGTTGTAGTGCAAATCCTTTATCAATAAATATAAAGTGTAAGTGTGTTTGTGTGATCTAAAGTGTGGAGAGTGGGTGCTGCAGTGTGTTGTTTGTTTGAGTGAGTGTGTGCGTGTGGGTGTGTGTGCTGTGTGCATTTGATGGTTGTTGCATAGTGATTATTGTTCGTTTAGCGATTATTGTTCGTTTAGCAGCCTGATGGCCTGGGGATAGAAGCTTCTTCTGAGTCTTTCTGTGCTCGCCTTAAGACTCCGGTATCGCTTGCCTGACCGCAGCAGTTCAAAGAGGCAGTTGTTCGGGTGGCTCGAGTCCTTAATAATTCTCTTAGCCTTCCCCTTGCACCGCTTGATGTAAATGTTCTGGAGGGTGGGAAGCCCCCCTCCAATTGTGCGTTCGGCTGAACGTGTCACTCTTTGTAGTCTGCTACGGTCTTGTGCAGTGCTATTCCCAAACCAGGAGGTGATGTTGCCGGTCAGGATGCTCTCTATTGTACATGAGTAGAAGTTCCTAAGGATCTTCTGACTGACTTGGAACTTCCTTAGGCGCCTGAGGAAGTAGAGGCGTTGTCGTGCCTTCTTCACAACACTGTCAATGTGTGTGGTCCATGTCAAGTCCTCGGATATGTGGGCTCCGAGGTACTTGAAACTGTTCACTCTCTCAACCGGTGCCCCGTCGATGCTGAGGGGGCTGTAGTCCTTGACCCCCGACCTCCTGAAGTCCACAATCATCTCTTTTGTTTTGCTGACGTTCAGGGAGAGGCAGTTCTCCTGACACCACTGTGACAGGTTCTCTACCTCTTCCAGGTAGGCCCTTTCGTCGTTGGCAGAGATCAGGCCCACCACTACTGTGTCATCAGCAAATTTGATGATGGTGTTGTTGTTCCGCTGTGCTACGCAGTCATGTGTGTACAGGGAGTAGAGGAGGGGGCTCAGAACACAGCCCTGGGGGGCCCCTATGTTGAGCGTGATGGATGAGGAGGTGCAGTTGCCGGCTCTTACCACCTGGGGTCTGCCCGTCAGGAAGTCCAAGACCCACTGGCACAGGTCATAGTTCAAGCCCAGGTCCCTGAGCTTGGCTATGAGTTTGGAGGGGACTATGGTATTGAATGCTGAGCTGTAGTCGATGAACAGCATTCTCACATAGTTCCCCTGCCTCTTGTCCAGATGTGATGCTGCTGTGTGCAGCACATGGGCTATGGCGTCCTCCGTGGACCTGTTGGGGCGATATGCAAATTGCAGAGGGTCCAGGTTGATGGGGAGGGAGGAACAGATGTAGCCCTTCACTAGCTTCTCAAAGCACTTCATGGCTATGGAGGTGAGGGCTACAGGGCGGTAGTCGTTGAGGCAAGCGGGCGTAGATTTTTTGGGTACAGGGATGATGGTGGACTTCTTCAGACAGGTGGGGATGACAGCCTGTTCCAAGGACAGGTTGAAGATGTCAGTGAATACCGGGGCCAGTTGGTCGGCACAGACTTTTAGGACGCGGCCGGGGATGCCGTCCGGTCCTGCTGCCTTCCTGATATTCACTTTTTTAAAGATCCGTCTCACCTCATGCTCTGTTACCCTGAACACTGAGTCTCCATCAGCAGACCCCCCCCCCCCCCATTGCCGTGGTTTGTAGGCTGGTGTTGTTATTCACAGCCTCAAACCTCGCATAGAAGGAATTGAGATCATTTGCTAAGGAGATGTCACTGTTCAGTTTGAGGGGGGTTCCTTTGTAGTCTGTCATTGTTCTGAGGCCCTGCCACATGCCTCTAGAGTCAGCCTGTTCAAACTGAAGTTCAACTTTATCCCTGTAACGCCGTTTTGCCTCTATTACTGCTCTCCTGACGTTGTATCTTGCCATCTTGTGTTCTTCCATGTTGCCTGTCACCAGCCCGGTGTTGTATGCTGATGTGCGCACTTTCAGAGCCTCACGGACGGATTTGTCTACCCAGGGCTTTTGATTTGGGTAGATTTTAATTTTGGTGGAGGGGATTGTTTCTTCTACCTGAGTACAGACATAGTAAGAGTATGTAAGGGATATGTACAGATATAGATATAGTAACTAGTAAGAGTAGGTAAGGGATATGTACAGATATAGATATAGTAACTAGTAAGAGTAGGTAAGGGATATGTACAGATATTAGGGGTGTAACGATGCATCGATTCTAATGTGACGATTCAACTGCATCGATTTGAAAATGTTACAATCGATTATAATCAAAATTAACCTCTTAACCCTTCACAGTCGAAAGTCCTGTTTGCACCCGTGGGCGGAGAACAAACGGATTTAGAATTTCTCCCAAATGCTCAGAAAGTACCTATTTTCAGAAATCGGTAAAAATAGAAAAATGACATTTTCGAGTGCTTTGAGATGGTATATATGTCTCCTTACTTGCTAAACTTAATACGACTTGTAAATACGTTTAATTCTTGCTAGATGGTATGAATGTAATTATCTCCGTTTGCCAGAGAACTACATCGCGTCAAGAAACGCACACACACGCACGCGCGCACACACTCACAAGAGCGGCGTGTGCGCTGTGAAAAGGTGTTAGACCCCGCAGAGGTGAGAGGTATCAGCCTACCCCCCATCCAAATTCTAAACAACAGATTGGCTTTTCTGTTCTGCTTTTGTGTGTATGTGTGTGTGCGCTGGGCTGCTTCGCAATTGTCATTTCATAATAGACACGCAGCGCCGTGGACCACTCTGTAACAACTCATCTCGAGCTGCTTCTATGTGCAACGAAAACTCTCATGCTTTGCATCCTCGCCAGTGCTGTATATACCCACGTCGCGCTAAAACATGAACTACTGTAATGTTATCGGCTAACTGAGTATTCCAACTAAAATAAGCAGAATAATGTGTTGTGTGTGTGTGTGCATGTGTGTGCACTTGACTGCTTCGCAGAATAATGTGCTGAATGGCAGAGTGCGTGTGTGTGTATACGAGTTATGAATGATCTCTCGCAGTTCATTCAAGCAGGCAACAGTATCAGCCACTGCTGTGTGACGAGTTTGGTGTTTTGGTCACCGCCACCCGCCCTGCTGTCTAAACACGGACTGCGTTCGCATCGATGCGCTTTGTGAAGGAAAGATGACGTGGCCTAGCTAACCCGCACTGTCCGCTTCCATTCATTGTGCTAAGCTAGGCTGTGTGTGTGTGTGTGTGTGTGCGTGTGTGCGTGTGTGTGTGTGTGTGTGTGTGTGTGTGTGTGTGTGTGTGTGTGTGTGTGTGTGTGTGTGTGTGTGTGTGTGTGTGTGTGTGTGTGTGTGTGTGTGTGTGTGTGTGAGTGTGTGTGTGTGTGTGTGTGTGTGTGTGCATGCGTGCGTGTGTGCGTGCGTGTGTGGACAAGTATATCAAATACCACCCACTGCTCAGTGTGATGGCCGACCTTGGGTATACGGTAGGTGTAGATATAGTGTACTTGTATTCGGAAGTCTTGGCCATGTATACAAATGCACAATGACCGGTCTGAGAATTGCTGCAATTGTACAATACAAGGTTGATCTCATCTCTCTGGCTCTCTCTGTCTCTCTCTGCACTTTGAGAGCAAAATAAAGAGGCTAGATCTATGATGAACTTAAGTTGAATTATCATCAGATTTTGTTTTGATGTTTTGTTGCTAACTGCCGTGCCCTTTTGTTGGTAGAATTTTTATCATTTGTATCTGTCTATTTTTATCTGTCTATATCTCTGTATCTCTCTCTCTTTCATTCTTTATATATATATATATATATATATATATATATATATATATATATATATATATACAATACAACAATATGGAATACCAACAATACTTCAGTCTGTCTGTCTCGGTGTGTGTGTGTGTGTGTGTGTGTGTGTGTGTGTGTGTGTGTGTGTGTGTGTGTGTGTGTGTGTGTGTGTGTGTGTGTGTCTTACATACAGGTGTATGCCCAGCCCATATGGGCTTTCACAGAATGACACCAGTATCTACCACGGCAAGCCTATAGAAAATTATTCTATTTAATAATAATAATAATTATTATTATTATAAATGTCTCTCTCTCTGTCTATATCACTGTATCTTTCTTTCTTTCTTTCTTTCTTTCTTTCTTTCTTTCTTTCTTTCTTTCTTTCTTTCTTTCTTTCTTTCTTTCTTTCTTTCTTTCCTTCTTTCTTTCTCTCTCTCTCTCTCTCTCTCTCTCTCTCTCTCTCTATCTCTCTCTCTCTCTATCTATTATATTATAATTTATATTACTATACTATTATATCTAATGTTTTCAGGTAGACCTCGATCTATCTAGTGTGTGTACATGGCATCAAATCAAAGTGTGTGTCAATGTAGGCCTGCCTGGGCCAAGTCATTGGAATAACAAAGAAACAAAGGGCCTTTGTTCCAGGTGTGAATTGGTCTAGTGACATTGACATTGACATCACATTGCATTCTGGGAAGGAGTGTAGTTCTCATATCATTTTGCTTAATTCACTGAATTCTTTCAGACCCTCCTGCTGCAAATTGGTAAGGATTGCACCAGAATGTTTAATAGGACATAATCAATCGGCTCGAATTTTACAATTGATGGCTTATTTTGAAGGTATGAACCTGTAGTTTCGTATTATGTAAAAAATGAATTGTGAAATTTCTTAACACTTTGACTGCCCAAGCTTAATTCCTTTTTACCCCCTTGAATGCCCAAGGCCACTTCAATGTTAACGTTAATATCGCCTAATCTATGTTTTAAATTATGGCTACGTGTCTAATCTGCCCGTCGCATTATCAATGACCTATTTCCAGTCAACATTGTCGAAGCAGATTGTTTTTTTATCGGTTCATTTCCGTTTCATAGCATTTAGAAAACCCCTCGTTTTCACGGAGAAAAAAGAGGTTTCCATGATAATCGCCTTTTACTGGAATATTCTAGAACGTTGTCATTGTTCGGCCTATTTATGAATCGTTTTCAAATAAACGCTAGATTATCGATAGTATATGTGTACGCATGCACGCTCGTGGCGCGCGCTGAAAATCGATTCTCCTATTTCCTGACGGCGCGCATAGTCAAACAGCCATATCACATAATCACATAAAAGCTTATATATCCGTGAAAACGAGTCTGATTATCCTTAGACTTGTAACATAGATTCCTTACCTGAGATCAGATGGTATCCAAATGGATTATTCCAATTCCTGATCGCCATTAGAAAAAATCCATCTTTTTATTGATTCACCGTGTATACAGTAAAACACATATTCCCTGCGGCTCCGAGAGTCCAGTATGAAGCTGGTAGATGCCGGCTGTGTGAGTGAGAAGTAAAATGTTGAGTGCGGGTTTTTTTTTTCTCATTCATTTTCATTGAGTTCAATCCAAAAGGGTGAATTACCACCTGGGAGACGATAGGGGGCGCTTTTTTCACATCTGAGCGCCCGAGGTAGCTGAATTTCCAACGGTAGACTTGGTTGATGAAATATGATTTGATCGCAAAAAAAAAAAAAAAAAAAAGAGAAAATACGAGAATTCTCGTGAGTGGGCATTCAACCCGCGGGGGGTAAACCCGAGAAATCTCGGGCGTGGCATGCAAAGTGTTAAGGAGGAGGAGCATAATCGTCTAGACTTTAACAGGCACCTCCAAAATTGGCCATTTTCATTTTCGTTTTTGAGGACCAAAACAACATACTTTATAACATAGGTCTGAACTTGAGTTGTAAGAAAACTTGTTAAAAACTTGTTACTCAGTAGTATTTCCCCAGAAGGTGGTATGGCTTACAAATCCAGACGCAGCCATAGCATGAAGCCTTATGTAGTACATATCCAAATTTCATAAAGATCCATTCAGAAATGAGTGATTAGGAGTGATTTTGGTAAACTGTGTACAAAGAAAAACTTCAATTAATTTGGCTTCCTGTTAAAGAATTTAGTTGTTTACCTAGATCCCTGATTCACACATCCCCACATGGGGGGGGGTATCATTGGAAGCCACACTCATTGGCTACAACGATCCACAATCATTTTCGAGATTGGATCTCTAGATTGACGGAACTACTGCAGCCTGAGTCGGGAGTGGTATTTTGCGCAATACCGTGTACTTTGCACAAGCCTCAAATACCGGCATGTAACTCGAGAACCGCTGAACGGATTTTGTTGGATCTTGTCGCTATCGACAGGCAACAAATAAGCCTTCAATTCGATATATATATTGTATTACAAAATATGCACACCCGAGCCACTAGGGGTCGCCAAAGTGCCTGTTGCAAAAAGTCTGAAAAACTTCCCATATGAGGGACGTTGCAGCTCGAAATTAAAATAAATATAAAACAATTTAAAATCTTTTTTTAATGTTTTTATTGACCTATAGTCCATTCATGCTGAATGAATCAGTTCCCCCAGCTACATTTTTGTATTCAAAATTTTGGGGAATTAACTGATTAGATATAGTAACTAGTAAGAGTAGGTAAGGGATATGTACAGATATAGATATAGTAACTAATAAGAGTAGGTAAGGGATATGTACAGATATAGATATAGTAACTAGTAAGAGTAAGGGATATGTACAGATATAGATATAGTAACTAGTAAGAGTAGGTAAGGGATATGTACAGATATAGATATAGTAACTAATAAGAGTAGGTAAGGGATATGTACAGATATAGATATAGTAACTAATAAGAGTAGGTAAGGGATATGTACTACAGATATAGATATAGTAACTAGTAAGAGTAAGGGATAGTTTCAAGTTCAAGTTTCAAGTTTCTTTAATAGTTGTCATACAGAAGTACAGAATACTTTTGTACAAAATGCTTCTTACTGTTGCGCTCCAGAGACTGTGCAAGACAAGATAAGTATGAAATAAAAACATAGTAAAATTAGAAGTAAAAAAAGAGGTCACAGTGTTCAGTTTAGACATATGTACAATGTTCGATGCAGAATAGACGTAGTTACCATACAACATACAATACTGTGCAGTGTACTTATACTAGGACCGCTACTGTTCCTAATTTATGCAAATGACATGTCGTCAGCTTGTGACTGCAACTTGTTCCTGTTTGCGGACGACTCAGCCCTGCTGGTCTCTGACAAGAACAAGTTACAGGTTGAAAAAACCCTCAGCTCGGAACTAGGCAGAATCTGCATATGGCTCGCTGATAACAAACTATCATTACACATGGGCAAAACAGAGTCCATTCTCTTCGGTTCAAATAACAAACTCAGCAAGACCGACGGCTTCTCAGTTACAGTGGGTGACAATATTGTCACAAGGAAAGATGAAATTACCTACCTGGGTTCCATCCTAGAGGCTAATCTCTCCTGTGACAAAATGGCATCCAATGTAATAAAAAAAGTCAACCAACGAACTCGATTCTTGTACCGGATCTCCTCTCTGGTAAACAAGAATACCCTGAAGACTCTGGCAGGAGCACTCATTCAGGGGTACTACGACTATGCTTGCACCTCATGGTACCAAAGCACCTCAAAGGCGCTAAAAACAAAATTACAAACATCTCAAAACAAACTGGTCAGACTACTGCTTGACCTTACTCCTAGAACCCACCTCACCCCTGCCCACTTTGACAACCTAGGATGGCTTAGAGTAGATGACAGAGTACAGCAACTTGCAATGGGCCTGGTCTACAAGATACACTACACGACCAAGGTACCCATGTACATGGCAAAATACTTCCCAAAGGTCAGTGAATACCACGATCACAACACCAGAGGGAGCTCCACAAATCATGTTAAACCCAGATTCGGCTCAAATAAGGGACTAAACACGTTTCGCAATTATGCCACATCAATGTGGAACGCCCTACCCAAAGCTGTAAAGGAATGTGGATCACTACCCACTTTCAAAACCTCTCTCAAGAGACACCTACGGGAGACTGCAATTCAACACTGGCCCCTGTAAATATCCTAACCCAACCCCCTCCAATGTACAGTCATTTACCTAGTATGGTTTTGTCAATAGTCCAATGTACAATTTTGTTTGTTTGTACAGAGTCTCCCCCCCCTCAATGTACAGTTTTGCTTGTTTATACAGTGTGCCCCCCCCCCCCCCCCAACCACCTCCAATGTAAATTACCCAGTATGGTTGTCAATATCCCAGTGTACCCAACCCCCCCCACCCAACCTCCTCCAATGTACAGTTTCTACGTCAAATGTATATACTCCCTTTTCTTGACTCCTTCTGTATCACAAACAGTACTGTATTTGCAAATCTGGTATGTCATAAATGTATAGATGTAGCAGTACTGACTATCTGTATGTCATATGTCATATATGTCCTGATGAATTGAAAATGGGGGACCCTGGTGGAAACAAGACGAAAGTCTTTCTCTGGTCTGCATCCCCTTAACAATTGTGTGTATTGAGCTGTACTGTATTGTACCCATTCTGCAATCTGTTAATAAAGTTTTCAATCAATCAATCAATCAATCAATCAATCAATCAATTCAATCAATCAATACTAATATACAATACTATATAGTGCAAGGCAGAAATGGAGAAATGGGACGAGGTGCAATTTAGGTACAATTCACAGTAGGTGTACGAGTTGTAGTGCAAATCCTTTATCAATAAATATAAAGTGTAAGTGTGTTTGTGTGATCTAAAGTGTGGAGAGTGGGTGCTGCAGTGTGTTGTTTGTTTGAGTGAGTGTGTGCGTGTGGGTGTGTGTGCTGTGTGCATTTGATGGTTGTTGCATAGTGATTATTGTTCGTTTAGCGATTATTGTTCGTTTAGCAGCCTGATGGCCTGGGGATAGAAGCTTCTTCTGAGTCTTTCTGTGCTCGCCTTAAGACTCCGGTATCGCTTGCCTGACCGCAGCAGTTCAAAGAGGCAGTTGTTCGGGTGGCTCGAGTCCTTAATAATTCTCTTAGCCTTCCCCTTGCACCGCTTGATGTAAATGTTCTGGAGGGTGGGAAGCCCCCCTCCAATTGTGCGTTCGGCTGAACGTGTCACTCTTTGTAGTCTGCTACGGTCTTGTGCAGTGCTATTCCCAAACCAGGAGGTGATGTTGCCGGTCAGGATGCTCTCTATTGTACATGAGTAGAAGTTCCTAAGGATCTTCTGACTGACTTGGAACTTCCTTAGGCGCCTGAGGAAGTAGAGGCGTTGTCGTGCCTTCTTCACAACACTGTCAATGTGTGTGGTCCATGTCAAGTCCTCGGATATGTGGGCTCCGAGGTACTTGAAACTGTTCACTCTCTCAACCGGTGCCCCGTCGATGCTGAGGGGGCTGTAGTTCTTGACCCCCGACCTCCTGAAGTCCACAATCATCTCTTTTGTTTTGCTGACGTTCAGGGAGAGGCAGTTCTCCTGACACCACTGTGACAGGTTCTCTACCTCTTCCAGGTAGGCCCTTTCGTCGTTGGCAGAGATCAGGCCCACCACTACTGTGTCATCAGCAAATTTGATGATGGTGTTGTTGTTCCGCTGTGCTACGCAGTCATGTGTGTACAGGGAGTAGAGGAGGGGGCTCAGAACACAGCCCTGGGGGGCCCCTATGTTGAGCGTGATGGATGAGGAGGTGCAGTTGCCGGCTCTTACCACCTGGGGTCTGCCCGTCAGGAAGTCCAAGACCCACTGGCACAGGTCATAGTTCAAGCCCAGGTCCCTGAGCTTGGCTATGAGTTTGGAGGGGACTATGGTATTGAATGCTGAGCTGTAGTCGATGAACAGCATTCTCACATAGTTCCCCTGCCTCTTGTCCAGATGTGATGCTGCTGTGTGCAGCACATGGGCTATGGCGTCCTCCGTGGACCTGTTGGGGCGATATGCAAATTGCAGAGGGTCCAGGTTGATGGGGAGGGAGGAACAGATGTAGCCCTTCACTAGCTTCTCAAAGCACTTCATGGCTATGGAGGTGAGGGCTACAGGGCGGTAGTCGTTGAGGCAAGTGGGCGTAGATTTTTTGGGTACAGGGATGATGGTGGACTTCTTCAGACAGGTGGGGATGACAGCCTGTTCCAAGGATATGTACAGATATAGATATAGTAACTAGTAAGAGTAGGTAAGGGATATGTACAGATATAGATATAGTAACTAGTAAGATTAGGTAAGGGATATGTACAGATATAGATATAGTAACTAGTAAGAGTAGGTAAGGGATAGGAAAAATAGGAAAAATAGGGATTTTTCCCTATTGTTAGGTTTTAGTGAGTTTTTCCTTACCTTCGCGTGGGGTATGTCTGGGAGTGCTTGCATTCTTTCATTTATTTGCATTCATCTAAAAAATGTTTGGACCCTATGGTGTTCTTGTTCTGTTCTTGACTTATTGTTATGTTGTCTTCTTGACTTGTTTAAAGAAGACCTGTACGGCCCATGGGGACATTAACGTGTGTTGTCGGGCCCTATAAATAAATTTGATTTGATATGTACAGATATAGATATAGTAACTAGTGAGAGTGTGTGTTCATGGTTGCATCATGCCAGGTCCCAAGCGGGTCTCCTGTGTGTTCATCCAGTTGTTTTCCAAACCTTCTAAAGTGTAACAGCAGGATCGGTGGCCACAGGCTTTGCTCACATCTACAGCAGAGAGTATAGATGCCAAGGCTTTCATGTCATGCTCTAAATCTAACCACAACAACACAGTGCCTCTGGTGGTCAGACCAGAGAACACGTGCAGGACACCACCTCAGGACAGGGAGCCACCTGCTCTGTGATGCTGGCTGGCAGGAGCCAGGGCCCCGTTCCCCGTACCTGGATAACTGAGTTAGCCGGATAACTTTCGGTTAAGTCTGACTTAAGCCGGACTTTCCGGCTCCCCGTACCTGGATTGTCCAAATCACCATGACAACAGATCCAAAAGTTTGAGCCTGGTCGAGAGCAGGGTTTAAGTTCAAGTTAGCCGGATGAAGCACAGCCACGCCCCCGCAAAGAAAGTGACAGCGCGTTTCCTGAAATTATTCCCACAGTCTAGGATCTGCTTTATACCATTCTGAATTACGTTTTTGTGCTCCATTCTTCCAGAGGGGGCTTTTGAAATGTAAAATAGACCCAAAATGCTGATACTAAATTCACTTTGTCCTAAATAATGCACGTTATATATACCGTGGCGCTCGCTCGGTGCGATGTACACATTATGTGGTTATTCTAACAACGCGCAGCATTGCAAATGTGAATCCCGCGGGGATATTTTTAATGATTGAAACCTATCGCTCGTTTGGCTCTGATTCCTTTCATATTCTCCGCTGTGGATGTTTAATGGAGCGCCTGGATTGTGTTTCATTCAAGCATAAAATTGAAGTGTCTATGCGTGGATTGTGGATCTTGTCTCGTTCATTAATGTATAAACAATGAATTTATCCCATCTGGCACAGTGGCTCAGCGGTAGTGCTCAATCCTGGCAACCCAGCGACCGGTGTTCGAAACCCCGTGTTTCCAATATAATTTTTTGGAATATAATATTAATGATTATACGCCAAAGTAGCCTAGTTTCAAGTTAAAATATTATAAATCTACATGCATTGAGGATGTCATTCTTTATATAGCTCTCAACGTGCACCAAATTGAATTATTCCTACATCGCAAAAAGAAGGGGAAGACTAGGTTTCGAACCCCGGTCGTCTGCGTGAAAGTCAAAAGAATAACCCGTTACACCACAGTGGAGATAAGTAAAAGATTGACTATACATCAATCAATGGGAAGAGAGCCGTATCGTTATTTTGTATAACAGTTTAACTAATTATTTTCGCTAGCAAGATCTCATTTGATTATTCAATCCAGCAGGCAAGTTTAAAGAAATATAATCTGATTGATTGAGGTAATGAGGGACTTAAAATTAGCCTATAGATAACGCATTTAACTTGTCGGCGAGGCGATTGAGCCGTACTGCAATATGTTACTAAAGTTTTAAATCAATTAATCAATCAATGCCGCTAGAGAATCAGGATCTCTGCTCTCGACACTTGCTGCCTTCTCGGCTGAGGCGGGCACGCGCACTTATCCTGGGTCTCAAGTCTGGCTTGAGTTAACGAGACTGAATCCACCTTCGAGGAACAGGAAAATCCCGGCTTCAAACATCGGGTTAACTGAATCTGGATAATGACATCTTGATCGACTTAGTTGAACCAGGTACGGGGAACGGGGCCCAGGAGGGTCCGTCCAGCTGCAGTTTAGAAAACAAAAGTCCTGGTGACTCAGTGAGACACTAACCAGGGATGTACGACATCTGTGTATACTGTTTACTTTTACTTTTATTCCGAAGTCCTTCATTCCGACAGCCATCAGACTTTACAATGCATCACTGAGCACAGAGGGACAGTTACCGTCTACTTTTAATTTCAAAACAACGTTGTCAATATTACACTTACAGTACACTTAATGTAGATCTCTGTATATTTTTTGTGTATATTTATATTATAATTAGGGCTGTCAAAATGAATGCTTTAACTCTGGAGATTAATTTAAATGTATTAAAGCATTAAAATAAATGTATCTAGATTAATCTATTCTATGGAGTGAAAAATCTTCAATGTTAGCGCCGCGGATATAAGAAAGAGGTCTAGCTGAGTCAATGTTGATGGTTTTGTTGAACATTTGTATTTCACAGGAGAGAAACTGTATTCAAAGAAAGCTATTAAAATAGTCTTTGAATCTAAATATACTTTCTTTGTGTTGATTTTACATTAATTCTATGATTTTACACAAGTAAATATCTGTTACAAGCTTCGGTTTTATGTAGAAAAATGCTATTTTTAATCTAGATTAATCTAGATTAATTACAGAAAATTGTGAGATTAGTTCATTTCTTTTAATCTATTGACAGCACTAATTAGAATGTACATACATTACATAGGAAATGTGAATCCTTTATTTTATCTTATTATTATTATTATTATTATTATTATTATTATTATTATTATTATTATTATTATTATTATTATTATTATTATTATTATTATTATTATTATTATTATTATTATTATTCTTAGGCTTATTTTATTCTTTATTCTTAGGCAATCTTTTGTTCTTATTCGTGATTTGTTTGTCTACCTAAATGTTTACTGTGAGCGATTTGTAGTGCCAAATTTCCCTCGGGATGATTAAAGTATTTATATTCTATTCTATATTCTATTCTATTCTATTCTATATTCAGATTAAAATTCTTTATTGCCAATAATATAATATAATATGCCTGTCTTCTTCTGTTGTGAAGCACTTTGAGCTGCAATTTTTGTATGAAAGGTGCTATACAAATAAAGTTGATTATTAGTATATTATTATTATAATTGTAACATATAATACAACCAATAGGGCATAACGACCATCACCTGCACCTTTGTTTACACTTTAGTTTATTTTTCTCATGTTCTCATAATCACATCTCATTTAATCTAATATTGCCAGATATGTATGTATTTCTACTATTACCCTGCCCATACCTGTACCTCCCCTCCCCCTGTTTTATCTCAGTGTAGAGGTAATAAAATGTGTTTTACCTCTATGGCTTTCAGTGGCCAGAAGCTATGATTAGATTAGATTCAAATGTATTAACATTATACAGCACAGGTTTGGCATCCAACCCGAGTGCAAATGTAACAGTAAAGTGCAATAGTAATATTCAATACAGGTGATTAAACTGGGTATAAAATATATAAATTAGTAGTACTAAGTAATAATGCTAACCAGATGTATTTACAGAGTTGTAGTATTAATATGTACAGTGATACAGGTATGCAGACTCTATGGTAGTAACTGGCTCATACTGGCCAGCAGTGTAACTAGTAAGAGTAGGTAAGGGATATGTACATACGTATATAGATATAGTATCTACAGATATGTAAAAAGGATTATATGCAGGTAGGGCTGCAACGATTAGTCGACATAATCGGCGACATCGATTCTAAAAAATCGTTGACGAGGAATTGTTGCGTCGATTAGTCATTAAAAAAAATATAAAAATATTTAAATTTTTAAATTTTTTATTTTTTTGCACTACCTATCTTTGTGAAAGTGGCTTCTCAGCTCTGGTCCAGCCAGCTGAAGACTTCTTAGCTTAACAACATAACGGCTGGGGATGTTGTTTGGTCCTGACAAGAGTCTCAAAGCAACTCTGAGGTCATGCTCAATGTCCAATCTGTTCCTCTGCTCTGTCTTCAGCTGGACCAGAGCTGAGAAGCCACTTTCACAAAGATAGGTAGTGCAAAAAAAATAAAATTATATATATATATTTTCTTTTTTAATATAATTGTTTTTCGATTAGTCGACTAATCGAAAAAATTATCGACAGATTAGTCGACTACCAAAATAGTCATTAGTTGCAGCCCTATATGCAGGTATGTACAGAGACAGATATGTAAGGGATAATGTATAGCTACGAGGTCATTGTCGCAAAATAATTGACCGACACAGAGTTTAAAATACAGAGGCGCCTCGCAGAGGTGTTTTAAACGTCAGTGAAGGTCAATTATCTTGCGACAATGATCGAGTATAGCTATACATTATCCCACTTATTACATGGCTAACTTACTAACAATATACCTAATTCATTTTACATCGACAAGACGAGATCAAATGCAGACGCAGTTCTGTTCTGTCGCTCCCGCTGTCATCGTCACACACACTCCGCTGTCAGTGCAGCCAGCAGGTGTGTCTGATTGGCTGCACTGATGCAGTGTGTCAGTGGGCTTGATTGCGAACAGCTGCGCACAGCGGTCATTATTGTTCGGCAGAGGTCCGTTATCGAGTAATAACGGACCTCTGACGAGCGCTATTGACCAATCACAAGCAAGCATTTAGGCGAATGTGAAAACGCCATGTAATAAGGATATATAAATGGTAAAATGGTAAATGGGGGGTGCTCCAGTAGCACACCATGTTACCGCGCTGCGTCACGGATCTGGTTGACTCCGAGTTCGATTCCCGGACTCGCCGTCATTTGCCGAATGTCTCCCCCTGCTCTCTCTCCCGTTTCACCCTACAACTGTCGGTCATGCTTGACCAGAAAAGCGATAAACGCTAAAAAATAAAGTAAAAAAAAAAAAAAAAAATGGTAAATGGACTGCATTTATATGGATGGACTGCGCTTTTATCCAAAGTGCTTTACAATGTGTTCCTCACATTTTACCCATTCACTCACACATTCACTCACACATTCACTCACACATTCACTCACACACTCATTCACTCACACACTCACTCACACATTCACTAACACATTCACTCACACACTCATTCACTCACACACTCACTCACACATTCACTCACACACTCACTCACACATTCACTCACACATTCACTCTCCGACGGCAGAGGCGTTAAGTGTCTTGCTCAAGGACACTTCGACACGCTGCCAGGAGGAGCGGGAGGAGTGGGAATCGAACCGGGAACCTTCTGATTACCAGACGAGCGTTCTACCTCCTATATATATACAGCTGCCAGGTACAGCAGACAGGGACAGGCCAGGTGCAGCTGACAGGGACAGGTACAGCTGACAGGGACAGGCCAGGTACAGCTGACAGGCCAGGTGCAGCTGACAGGGACAGGCCAGGTGCAGCTGACAGGGACAGGACAGGTGCAGCTGACAGGGACAGGCCAGGTGCAGCTGACAGGGACAGGCCAGGTACAGCTGACAGGCCAGGTGCAGCTTACAGGGACAGGCCAGGTGCAGCTGACAGGGACAGGCCAGGTACAGCTGACAGGCCAGGTGCAGCTGACAGGGACAGGCCAGGTACAGCTGACAGGGACAGGCCAGGTACAGCTGACAGGCCAGGTGCAGCTGACAGGGACAGGCCAGGTGCAGCTGACAGGGACAGGCCAGGTACAGCTGACAGGCCAGGTGCAGCTGACAGGGACAGGCCAGGTACAGCTGACAGGCCAGGTGCAGCTGACAGGCCAGGTGCAGCTGACAGGGACAGGCCAGGTACAGCAGACAGGGACAGGCCAGGTACAGCTGACAGGCCAGGTGCAGCTGACAGGGACAGGCCAGGTGCAGCTGACAGGGACAGGCCAGGTACAGCTGACAGGCCAGGTGCAGCTGACAGGGACAGGCCAGGTGCAGCTGACAGGGACAGGCCAGGTGCAGCTGACAGGGACAGGCCAGGTACAGCTGACAGGGACAGGCCAGGTACAGCAGACAGGCCAGGTACAGCTGACAGGGACAGGCCAGGTACAGCTGACAGGGACAGGCCAGGTGCATAGCTGACAGGGACAGGCCAGGTACAGCTGACAGGGACAGGCCAGGTGCAACAGACAGGCCAGGTGCAGCTGACAGGGACAGGCCAGGTACAGCTGATAGGGACAGGCCAGGTGCAACAGACAGGCCAGGTGCAGCAGACAGGGACAGGCCAGGTACAGGCCAGGTGCAGCTGACAGGGACAGGCCGCTTGTATCTGTTCGGCAAGCAACAAGCCCTTCCACGTTGCTCTGATTGGCCGAGCGAGCGCATGCGCATGAGCCGCGACAAGCCACTCAGCCAGGCAGGAATACTAAGCTCCGCTTAACGCAATTTATACAAATGGAAGTATTGATTTCGCCGTAACGAATCATTAAAAAATATATACCGTTAACTGGAATATGTTGTTTCTTTACACATATGTTGGATTATGTAATTGGTTTGTCATGACAAACCAATAAAAAATCGCGAATTAACCGGTGGCTACAACAACACACAGTAACTACTGTACATGCATCATTGTTTACAATGAACGGTGGGGCTAATCGAAAGGACTGGACACGGACGCGTTAAACAGCAATCAATTAATTTAATATAACAGTCCGGTTCTGTGTTTGCTTGTGTCTGTAGATTGTTGGTGAACAACTAACTTTAGGTTAGTTTAACTTGTCCGTGTCCAGTCCTTTCGATTAGCCCCACCGTTCATTGTAAACAATGATGCATGTAGTTACTGTGTGTTGTTGTAGCCACCGGTTAATTCGCGATTTTTTATTGGTTTGTCATGACAAACCAATTACATAATCCAACATATGTGTAAAGAAACAACATATTCCAGTTAACGGTATATATTTTTTAATGATTCGTTACGGCGAAATCAATACTTCCATTTGTATAAATTGCGTTAAGCGGAGCTTAGTATTGCTGCCTGGCTGAGGAGCTTGTCGCGGCTCATGTGCGCGCTCGGCCAATCAGGGCTTGTTGCTTGCCGAAAGGATACAAGCGGACAGGCCAGGTGCAGCTGACAGGGACAGGCCAGGTGCAGCTGACAGGGACAGGCCAGGTGCATTTGACAAGGACAGGCCAGGTGCAGCTGACAGGGACAGGCCAGGTGCAGCTGACGAGCGCTATTGACCAATCACAAGCAAGCATTTAGGCGAATGTGAAAACGCCATGTAATAAGGATATATAAATGGTAAAATAGTAAATGGGGGGTGCTCCAGTAGCACACCATGTTACCGCGCTGCGTCACGGATCTGGTTGACTCCGAGTTCGATTCCCGGACTCGCCGTCATTTGCCGAATGTCTCCCCCTGCTCTCTCTCCCGTTTCACCCTACAACTGTCGGTCATGCTTGACCAGAAAAGCGATAAACGCTAAAAAATAAAGTAAAAAAAAAAAAAAAAAAATTGTAAATGGACTGCATTTATATGGATGGACTGCGCTTTTATCCAAAGTGCTTTACAATGTGTTCCTCACATTTTACCCATTCACTCACACATTCACTCACACATTCACTCACACATTCACTCACACACTCATTCACTCACACACTCACTCACACATTCACTAACACATTCACTCACACACTCATTCACTCACACACTCACTCACACATTCACTCACACACTCACTCACACATTCACTCACACATTCACTCTCCGACGGCAGAGGCGTTAAGTGTCTTGCTCAAGGACACTTCGACACGCTGCCAGGAGGAGCGGGAGGAGTGGGAATCGAACCGGGAACCTTCTTATTACCAGACGAGCGTTCTACCTCCTATATATATACAGCTGCCAGGTACAGCAGACAGGGACAGGCCAGGTGCAGCTGACAGGGACAGGTACAGCTGACAGGGACAGGCCAGGTACAGCTGACAGGCCAGGTGCAGCTGACAGGGACAGGCCAGGTGCAGCTGACAGGGACAGGACAGGTGCAGCTGACAGGGACAGGCCAGGTGCAGCTGACAGGGACAGGCCAGGTACAGCTGACAGGCCAGGTGCAGCTTACAGGGACAGGCCAGGTGCAGCTGACAGGGACAGGCCAGGTACAGCTGACAGGCCAGGTGCAGCTGACAGGGACAGGCCAGGTACAGCTGACAGGGACAGGCCAGGTACAGCTGACAGGCCAGGTGCAGGTACAGCTGACAGGCCAGGTGCAGCTGACAGGGACAGGCCAGGTGCAGCTGACAGGGACAGGCCAGGTGCAGCTGACAGGGACAGGCCAGGTACAGTTGACAGGGACAGGCCAGGTACAGCAGACAGGCCAGGTACAGCTGACAGGGACAGGCCAGGTACAGCTGACAGGGACAGGCCAGGTGCATAGCTGACAGGGACAGGCCAGGTACAGCTGACAGGGACAGGCCAGGTGCAACAGACAGGCCAGGTGCAGCTGACAGGGACAGGCCAGGTACAGCTGATAGGGACAGGCCAGGTGCAACAGACAGGCCAGGTGCAGCAGACAGGGACAGGCCAGGTACAGGCCAGGTGCAGCTGACAGGGACAGGCCGCTTGTATCTGTTCGGCAAGCAACAAGCCCTTCCACGTTGCTCTGATTGGCCGAGCGAGCGCATGCGCATGAGCCGCGACAAGCCACTCAGCCAGGCAGGAATACTAAGCTCCGCTTAACGCAATTTATACAAATGGAAGTATTGATTTCGCCGTAACGAATCATTAAAAAATATATACCGTTAACTGGAATATGTTGTTTCTTTACACATATGTTGGATTATGTAATTGGTTTGTCATGACAAACCAATAAAAAATCGCGAATTAACCGGTGGCTACAACAACACACAGTAACTACTGTACATGCATCATTGTTTACAATGAACGGTGGGGCTAATCGAAAGGACTGGACACGGACGCGTTAAACAGCAATCAATTAATTTAATATAACAGTCCGGTTCTGTGTTTGCTTGTGTCTGTAGATTGTTGGTGAACAACTAACTTTAGGTTAGTTTAACTTGTCCGTGTCCAGTCCTTTCGATTAGCCCCACCGTTCATTGTAAACAATGATGCATGTAGTTACTGTGTGTTGTTGTAGCCACCGGTTAATTCGCGATTTTTTATTGGTTTGTCATGACAAACCAATTACATAATCCAACATATGTGTAAAGAAACAACATATTCCAGTTAACGGTATATTTTTTTTATGATTCGTTACGGCGAAATCAATACTTCCATTTGTATAAATTGCGTTAAGCGGAGCTTAGTATTGCTGCCTGGCTGAGGAGCTTGTCGCGGCTCATGTGCGCGCTCGGCCAATCAGGGCTTGTTGCTTGCCGAAAGGATACAAGCGGACAGGCCAGGTGCAGCTGACAGGGACAGGCCAGGTGCAGCTGACAGGGACAGGCCAGGTGCATTTGACAAGGACAGGCCAGGTGCAGCTGACAGGGACAGGCCAGGTGCAGCTGACAGGGACAGGCCAGGTACAGCTGACAGGGACAGGCAAGGTGCAGCTGACAGGGACAGGCCAGGTACAGCAGACAGGGACAGGTACAGCTGACAGGGACAGGCCAGGTGCAGCTGACAGGGAAAGGCCAGGTGCAGCTGACAGGGACAGGCCAGGTGCAGCTGATAGGGACAGGCCAGGTGCAGCTGATAGGGACAGGCCAGGTACAGCTGACAGGGACAGGCCAGGTACAGCTGACAGGGACAGGCCAGGTGCAGCTGACAGGGACAGGCCAGGTACAGCTGACAGGCCAGGTGCACAGCTGACACTGTACGCAGTACATAGAATGAGTATCATGGTAGATGCAAGTCCACATACACACCTGCACGGACTGCAACATGTGGCGTACATCATGCCAGTTAGGGTACCTTGTGTATACTGCACCTAGTGTATACTGCACCTTGTGTATACTGCACCTTGTGTATACTGCACCTTGTGTAATACTGCACCTTGTGTATACTGCAGCGTGTGTATACTGCACCTTGTGTATACTGCACCTTGTGTATACTGCACCTAGTGTAATACTGCACCTTGTGTATACTGCACCTTGTGTATACTGCACCTTGTGTATACTGCACCTAGTGTAATACTGCACCTAGTGTAATACTGCACCTTGTGTATACTGCACCTTGTGTATACTGCACCTTGTGTAATACTGCACCTTGTGTATACTGCACCTTGTGTAATACTACACCTTGTGTATACTGCACCTTGTGTATACTGCACCTTGTGTATACTGCACCTTGTGTATACTGCACCTTGTGTAGGGGTGGGACGATACATCGATCCAGATCGATACATCGATGTAATTATCAACAATCGAATCGGATCGATGCGATGTAATAAGATCGATTCATATCGATACTCTTATTTTGAAAATCCTGTGGCGAGTCTCATATCCGCCCAAGAACAACAGCAGTAGCTCCGTGTGTGTAGATGTTACAGCATAGCATTCTCCCTTTCTGTGTGTGTGTGTGTGCGCGCGTCTTTGGAAAGACCAGATGAGGTCAGAGGAGTTTGATGTTTAAATGTTATTTAAACATAAACAATATAATACATAATACATGTAGGCCTATACATGATCATGCAACATCAACAAATTGTTGTAGGAACGGTTTGGGAGAGGGAGGTTGTGAGTTTTGAGTTCCAAAAAATGTAGCTTAAAGTTTAAACCTCAATATATAAAAACGTGGCACTTTACAGTGAACAGGAGGTCTATTTGTATTAAAAACAATAGATTGATTTTCCTTTAAATGTCTGGAAGAGCTCAAAAATACAAATGTCAAATGATATTTTCATTACCTTTTTTTTGTTGATCTAAATGTTACTGATTGTGTTAAATGGGCATATGATATCATCTCATATCGATCGCAGGCACCTGAATCTAATCGTATCGTATTGTATCGTGAGAGACTTTGTGATATTGGCAAATATCGTATCGTTGTCCAAATAATCGATATCGTATCGTATCATGATGAAACTGGTGATTCCCACCCCTAACCTTGTGTATACTGCACCTTGTGTATACTGTTTACTTTTACTCTTATAGTATATATTCAGATTTAGATTGCCTATATTTATTGAGTAACGTATAATATAACCGTATAATAGACTCTCATATGCACCTTTGTTGACACTGTTTGTTTTTCTCATATTTTCATATTCAGAGTTAATTATATAGTTTACACTGTTTATTTGTCTCATATTTTCATATTCAGAGTTAATTATATTGTTTATACTGTTTATTTATCTCATATTTTTATATTCAGATCAAATGTTGTTGTCTATATTATTGTCTTTCTACTATTACCGTGCCCATACCTGTACCTCCCCTCCCCCATGCTGCTATGACACCAGAATTTACCCAAGATCAATAAAGGAATATCTTATTCTTATCTTAACTTATCTTATCTTAAAACTTATCTTAACTTACACCTCAAGGGGGGGGACTGGAGCAGGGATGAGCTCTCTTCCTAACACAAATTAAATAATAGATAAGAAATATGTATGGAAAACAGTCTACTTAATTAATATATTTAGTATTTAGTAATATAACTTAGTTAATATATTTGAACAAATTACCCACTGCACGTGTGTGCGCACGCCCACACACACACACACACACACACACACACACACACACACACACACACACACACACACACACAGATATGGGACATCAAAGGCTTTTTCTCTCAGAACAGGAGTTCATGGAAGGTTCAGTCACAGCCTCATCTGGCAGCCGTCCAGGACGGATTAAGGACATAATCTGTACCACTGACCCCCAGACTGTAGAATCTAACCTTGATTTGTCTTAATGCGTTATATTAACAAGATTAAGGACTCGCCGGTTCGCGGCTGTGTGCGTGCCACCACGCCTTGCTAGCTTACATCACGGTCACCACGCCTTGCTAGCTTACATCACGGCCACCACGCCTTGCTAGCTTACATCACGACTGCTACGCCTTGCTAGCTTACATCACGGCCGCCATGCCTTGCTAGCTTACATCACGGCTGCCATGCCTTGCTAGCTTACATCACGGCCGCCATGCCTTGCTAGCTTACATCACGGCTGCCATGCCTTGCTAGCTTACATCACGACCACCACGCCTTGCTAGCTTACATCACGACCGGGCAAATGGACTGAAATGAACTTCTCATGTTGGTTAATTTTACTGACTCACAAGCATTTTATACTTAATCTGTACCACTGACCCCCAGACTGTAGAATCTAACCTTGATTTGTCTTAATGCGTTATATTAACAAGATTAAGGACTCGCCGGATCGCGGCTGTGTGCGTGCCACCACGCCTTGCTAGCTTACATCACGGCCAGCACGCCTTGCTAGCTTACATCACGGCCACCACGCCTTGCTATCTTACATCACGACCACCACGCCTTGCTAGCTTACATCACGACCACCACGCCTTGCTAGCTTACATCACGACCACCACGCCTTGCTAGCTTACATCACGACTGCTACACCTTGCTAGCTTACATCACGGCCGCCATGCCTTGCTAACTTACATCACGACCACCACGCCTTGCTAGCTTACATCACGACCGCCACGCCTTGCTAACTTACATCACGACCACCACGCCTTGCTAGCTTACATCACGACTGCTACGCCTTGCTAGCTTACATCACGGCCGCCATGCCTTGCTAGCTTACATCACGGCTGCCATGCCTTGCTAGCTTACATCACGGCCGCCATGCCTTGCTAGCTTACATCACGGCTGCCATGCCTTGCTAGCTTACATCACGACCACCACGCCTTGCTAGCTTACATCACGACCGGGCAAATGGACTGAAATTAACTTCTCATGTTGGTTAATTTTACTGACTCACAAGCATTTTATACTTAAACATGAAATGGTCGCATTGGATTCATCACGGCCCAGTAAACATTTTAAGAAGTTGGACTATTTCAACAACTTCGGGGTGAGTGTTTGACAAATAAGGAATTGTATGTTTAGGCGATATATAATGCTTCTGAGTTAGATCAAAAGTTACTTTAAATCTGTTCATATCGACTGATATCAGATAGTAAAGCAACGGTGGAAATACAGGAATAATGTCAACATTATGGGAAATGTGCTTTACCACATACCACGTCTTCTCCTGAGTCAGACAAGATAGATACCCATTTCCTCTCTGTGCGTTCAGTAGAAAGCCATCCGGCTGCAAGCTAGCCTAGCTTAGCACAAATTAATGGAAGTGGATACGGACCACTAGCCTAGCTGGAGTGGTGTTTTTGGCCAACTGAAAAGCTGTGACTTTACTTTACTGAATGCAACTATCTTCATGTCTGACTCTGGAGAACAAGCTCAGTGCATAATGTTGCTCTGTTCCTTCAAGGACATGAAATAAAAACACAGAGAAGAGGAGAGAGAGGGGGAGATGGGGGAGGGAGAGAGAGAGAGAGAGAGGATAAGAAAGAAAAAGATGGATAGAGGTATGGAGAGGGAGAGAGGCGTCTACATTTCGTAGCTCCATTTCTGCAGACCCCTCTCTGATTGGCCACTGTTGCCCAATCGCGTGACGAGCTGTGTCTTTGCCCATTTCCGCGTCGAACAGCCTGCAAACTACCTGGCGTTCTATCGCCATGCTCTAAGACAAACTCTAACCTTAACCAACTTCGAAAGAGTGCCTAAGCTTAACCGTCGAAAGAACTTGCCGTCACGCTCTAAGACAAACTCTAACCTTAACCAACTTCGAAAGAGTGCCTAAGCTTAACCAGTGTAGAAACAGGCGTGGGCCAATCAGAGAGGGGTCTGCAGAAATGGAGCTACGAAATGTAGAGACGCGGGAGAGAGGGGGATAGATGGAGAGCGCAGTGGAGAGAGAGTGAGAGTACGTACTTTCGTTAGTGTAACTAGGACACAGAGAGTCGTACTGTAGCTGCAGAGCTAACTGGTCTACGGGCGCATTTACATTTACATCCTGTTTGGTTTACAGAAAGAAAGGTAAAGAGAGACGGAGCAGCAGCACTGGGTGCTCTCTCTTCTCCCTCTGACGCAGCAGCAGCACTGGGTGCTCTCCTCCCTCTGACGCTGGGAGACGTGGGGCTCCTCTGCTATGTGTGTAAAGTGAGCCGCACACGGCGTGCGATTTTTGCCAGGCAACCGACTTTTTAAGCGAGGCGACCGACAGAATTGTATCGCTTCCATTGTTATGAATGAGACAGCGCACACGGCAGGAGATTTTCGAGCGACGATCGCGCAGCAACTTCTGTCGCCTATTTTTTTTTTTTGGCGACGGCAGGGGACACAGCAAAGAACAATGAGGACAAAACATGACCGATAGACCGGTATATCCTACATTACGCGCAACCAATGAGTCTATCTGACGGCCACAGACCGGTTTAATGGACCTGAGCGGTCGTGTCTGGTGTGGGGTGCTAAGCGATTGTCGTAGAGCGACAGCCGATCGCATCGCCAGGCGACGTCGCTCGCCCGCCGTCTGCTTTGGACTTAAAGGCTCTGCCCCAAACACCAGGCTGGAACCAGGCAGGAGCGTCTGACACGTCGCCCCCTGGGGGCTCAGTTACAGGGGAACACCCTCCACACAGTCCCAGGGCTGGGAGCCACCAGAGGCCCCACGGTACCATATCATCATCACCGTACTCTAATATTACCATATTGTGACATATTGCGATATTGCGATATATTGAAATGTATTACCCTTTTTCAACTGCAAATGATGTCCCCAATCTGCAACAGAAATATATACATCATCTGTTTTATCTCATAAGATAATAACGCTTTCAGTCTGTTCACCTCATTCCAATAATTTTTATTGCAGTGAAATGGGATTGTCAATATTAATACTTGGCATCACCTCTCCTCTCCTCTCCTCTCCTCTCCTCTCCTCTCCTCTCCTCTCTCCCCTCCTCTCCTCTCCTCTCCTCTCCTCTCCTCTCCTCTCTCCTCTCCTCTCCTCTCCTCTCCTCTGCTCTCTTCTCTCCTCTCCTCTCCTCTCCTCTCCTCTCTCCCCTCCTCTCCTCTCCTCTCCTCTGCTCTCCTCTCCTCTCCTCTCTGCTCTGCTCTGCTCTCCTCCCCTCTCCTCTCCTCTCCTCTCCTCTCTGCTCTCCTCTCATCTCCTCTCCTCTCTGCTCTCCTCTCCTCTCTGCTCTCCTCTCTGCTCTCATCTCCTCTCCTCTCTGCTCTCCTCTCCTCTCTGCTCTCCTCTCTCCTCTCCTCTCCTCTCCTCTCCTCTCCTCTCCTCTCCTCTCCTCTCCTCACCTCTCTCCTCTCCTCTCCTCTCCTCTCATCTCCTCTCCTCTCTCCTCGCCTCTCCTCTCCTCACCTCTCTCCTCTCTCTCCTCCCCTCCTCTCCTCTCTGCTCTGCTCTCCTCTCCTCTCCTCTCCTCTCCTCTCCTCTCCTCTCCTCTCCTCCTCTCTGCTCTCCTCTCTGCTCTCCTCTCCTCTCCTCTCCTCTCCTCTCCTCTCCTCTCCTCTCCTCTCCTCTCCTCTCCTCTCATGTCATAGACCTCTCATGTGTGTTGTAATTTTTCTGCCCAAATGAGCCAACCCTGAGAAGAATAGCGTGTTATTAAAAGACGGCCCCTAGCTTGGTCTGTGGTTCTCACTGGTTCCTCATCTTCGGACGAGGTGTTCTAATATTCACTAGGGCTGAGCCATTGATCCAGTTTCAATTTCAATTACCATTTTGTCTTCCCACGATCATGGTAATTGTGTTTTTTATTAATAACCTGGATTTAAACGTCAATCAAAATAATTGTGATTATGATTGTATCAGCCCCACCTTACTGTCTGACCTCCCTGCTGACCACACAAGACCTTACTGTCTGACCTCCCTGCTGACCACACAAGACCTTACTGTCTGACCTCCCTGCTGACCACACAAGACCTTACTGTCTGACCTCCCTGCTGACCACACAAGACCACAAGATTAAGGACTCGCCGGATCGCGGCTGTGTGCGTGCCACCACGCCTTGCTAGCTTACATCACGGCCAGCACGCCTTGCTAGCTTACATCACGGCCACCACGCCTTGCTATCTTACATCACGACCACCACGCCTTGCTAGCTTACATCACGACCACCACGCCTTGCTAGCTTACATCACGACCACCACGCCTTGCTAGCTTACATCACGACTGCTACACCTTGCTAGCTTACATCACGGCCGCCATGCCTTGCTAACTTACATCACGACCACCACGCCTTGCTAGCTTACATCACGACCGCCACGCCTTGCTAACTTACATCACGACCACCACGCCTTGCTAGCTTACATCACGACTGCTACGCCTTGCTAGCTTACATCACGGCCGCCATGCCTTGCTAGCTTACATCACGGCTGCCATGCCTTGCTAGCTTACATCACGGCCGCCATGCCTTGCTAGCTTACATCACGGCTGCCATGCCTTGCTAGCTTACATCACGACCACCACGCCTTGCTAGCTTACATCACGACCGGGCAAATGGACTGAAATTAACTTCTCATGTTGGTTAATTTTACTGACTCACAAGCATTTTATACTTAAACATGAAATGGTCGCATTGGATTCATCACGGCCCAGTAAACATTTTAAGAAGTTGGACTATTTCAACAACTTCGGGGTGAGTGTTTGACAAATAAGGAATTGTATGTTTAGGCGATATATAATGCTTCCGAGTTAGATCAAAAGTTACTTTAAATCTGTTCATATCGACTGATATCAGATAGTAAAGCAACGGTGGAAATACAGGAATAATGTCAACATTATGGGAAATGTGCTTTACCACATACCACGTCTTCTCCTGAGTCAGACAAGATAGATACCCATTTCCTCTCTGTGCGTTCAGTAGAAAGCCATCCGGCTGCAAGCTAGCCTAGCTTAGCACAAATTAATGGAAGTGGATACGGACCACTAGCCTAGCTGGAGTGGTGTTTTTGGCCAACTGAAAAGCTGTGACTTTACTTTACTGAATGCAACTATCTTCATGTCTGACTCTGGAGAACAAGCTCAGTGCATAATGTTGCTCTGTTCCTTCAAGGACATGAAATAAAAACACAGAGAAGAGGAGAGAGAGGGGGAGATGGGGGAGGGAGAGAGAGAGAGAGAGAGAGAGAGAGAGAGAGGATAAGAAAGAAAAAGATGGATAGAGGTATGGAGAGGGAGAGAGGCGTCTACATTTCGTAGCTCCATTTCTGCAGACCCCTCTCTGATTGGCCACTGTTGCCCAATCGCGTGACGAGCTGTGTCTTTGCCCATTTCCGCGTCGAACAGCCTGCAAACTACCTGGCGTTCTATCGCCATGCTCTAAGACAAACTCTAACCTTAACCAACTTCGAAAGAGTGCCTAAGCTTAACCGTCGAAAGAACTTGCCGTCACGCTCTAAGACAAACTCTAACCTTAACCAACTTCGAAAGAGTGCCTAAGCTTAACCAGTGTAGAAACAGGCGTGGGCCAATCAGAGAGGGGTCTGCAGAAATGGAGCTACGAAATGTAGAGACGCGGGAGAGAGGGGGATAGATGGAGAGCGCAGTGGAGAGAGAGTGAGAGTACGTACTTTCGTTCGTGTAACTAGGACACAGAGAGTCGTACTGTAGCTGCAGAGCTAACTGGTCTACGGGCGCATTTACATTTACATCCTGTTTGGTTTACAGAAAGAAAGGTAAAGAGAGACGGAGCAGCAGCACTGGGTGCTCTCTCTTCTCCCTCTGACGCAGCAGCAGCACTGGGTGCTCTCCTCCCTCTGACGCTGGGAGACGTGGGGCTCCTCTGCTATGTGTGTAAAGTGAGCCGCACACGGCGTGCGATTTTTGCCAGGCAACCGACTTTTTAAGCGAGGCGACCGACAGAATTGTATCGCTTCCATTGTTATGAATGAGACAGCGCACACGGCAGGAGATTTTCGAGCGACGATCGCGCAGCAACTTCTGTCGCCTATTTTTTTTTTTTGGCGACGGCAGGGGACACAGCAAAGAACAATGAGGACAAAACATGACCGATAGACCGGTATATCCTACATTACGCGCAACCAATGAGTCTATCTGACGGCCACAGACCGGTTTAATGGACCTGAGCGGTCGTGTCTGGTGTGGGGTGCTAAGCGATTGTCGTAGAGCGACAGCCGATCGCATCGCCAGGCGACGTCGCTCGCCCGCCGTCTGCTTTGGACTTAAAGGCTCTGCCCCAAACACCAGGCTGGAACCAGGCAGGAGCGTCTGACACGTCGCCCCCTGGGGGCTCAGTTACAGGGGAACACCCTCCACACAGTCCCAGGGCTGGGAGCCACCAGAGGCCCCACGGTACCATATCATCATCACCGTACTCTAATATTACCATATTGTGACATATTGCGATATTGCGATATATTGAAATGTATTACCCTTTTTCAACTGCAAATGATGTCCCCAATCTGCAACAGAAATATATACATCATCTGTTTTATCTCATAAGATAATAACGCTTTCAGTCTGTTCACCTCATTCCAATAATTTTTATTGCAGTGAAATGGGATTGTCAATATTAATACTTGGCATCACCTCTCCTCTCCTCTCCTCTCCTCTCCTCTCCTCTCCTCTCCTCTCCTCTCCTCTCCTCTCCTCTCCCCTCCTCTCCTCTCCTCTCCTCTCCTCTCCTCTCTCCTCTCTCCTCTCTCCTCTCCTCTCCTCTCCTCTGCTCTCTTCTCTCTCTCCTCTCCTCTCCTCTCCTCTCCTCTCTCTCCTCTCTCCCTCCTCCTCCTCTCCTCTGCTCTCCTCTCCTCTCCTCTCTGCTCTGCTCTCCTCCCCTCTCCTCTCCTCTCTGCTCTCCTCTCATCTCCTCTCTCTGCTCTGCTCTCCTCTCTGCTCTCCTCTCTGCTCTCATCTCCTCTCCTCTCTGCTCTCCTCTCCTCTCTGCTCTCCTCTCCTCTCCTCTCCTCTCCTCTCCTCTCCTCTCCTCTCCTCTCCTCTCCTCTCCTCTCCTCTCCTCTCCTCACCTCTCTCCTCTCCTCTCCTCTCCTCTCCTCTCCTCTCATCTCCTCTCCTCTCTCCTCGCCTCTCCTCTCCTCTCTCTCCTCCCCTCCTCTCCTCTCCTCTCCTCTCTGCTCTGCTCTCCTCTCCTCTCCTCTCCTCCTCTCTGCTCTCCTCTCTGCTCTCCTCTCCTCTCCTCTCCTCTCCTCTCCTCTCCTCTCCTCTCCTCTCCTCTCCTCTCATGTCATAGACCTCTCATGTGTGTTGTAATTTTTCTGCCCAAATGAGCCAACCCTGAGAAGAATAGCGTGTTATTAAAAGACGGCCCCTAGCTTGGTCTGTGGTTCTCACTGGTTCCTCATCTTCGGACGAGGTGTTCTAATATTCACTAGGGCTGAGCCATTGATCCAGTTTCAATTTCAATTACCATTTTGTCTTCCCACGATCATGGTAATTGTGTTTTTTATTAATAACCTGGATTTAAACGTCAATCAAAATAATTGTGATTATGATTGTATCAGCCCCAATGGAGCAGCCCTGATATTCACATCTCTCTAATAAGGCGAGAGGCTTTGATCTCGGTCCACCGCAGCGTCAAACCACCACAAACACATCTGCCAAACGGACACAATAAGACATTAA
>NW_028172807.1:46725-71064 GCF_963971535.1 Notolepis coatsorum | reverse complement strand
TTATGCCTATTGCTACAACAAAAATAAATGTGTGGAGAAATGGCTTAGTGAGGCAGCCTCAGCACACAAGCACACACACACGCACACACACACACACACACACACACACACACACACACACACACACACACACACACACACACACACACACATACTGTATATGTGCGGAATTAATCGTTCCAGCAAAGTAGGCTTCTATTATGCTAATGACTTGTTTTATTAGGTATTATAGTAGTAAGTCCTACTGTAGAACATGACATATTAGCATGACATCTCATTTATTAATGTTAATACTGAATGACTGCTCGATTCGCTCTTGACAAGCGTGCAAAAATACAGAACAAAATAAAACAAAACAAAAACAGTTAATGGTCGAAAGCAAGAGTGAAAAGGTGTGTTTTGAGAGCTGTTTTAAAGGACAGTAGGGTGTTGGCAGTCTGGATGTGGCTGGGGAGGGCATTCCATAGGGAGGGTGCGGCTGCAGCTAAATACCTGTCTGGTCCAGAGCCTGGTGGAGGTGATGGAGGAGGTCAGAGAGGTAGAGGTGATGGAGGAGGAGGAGGTCAGAGAGGTAGAGGTGATGGAGGAGGAGGAGGTCAGAGAGGTAGAGGTGATGGAGGAGGAGGAGGTCAGAGAGGTAGAGGTGGTGGAGGAGGAGGTCAGAGAGGTAGAGGTGATGGAGGAGGAGGAGGTCAGAGAGGTAGAGGTGATGGAGGAGGAGGAGGTCAGAGAGGTAGAGGTGATGGAGGAGGAGGAGGTCAGAGAGGTAGAGGTGGTGGAGGAGGAGGTCAGAGAGGTAGAGGTGATGGAGGAGGAGGAGGTCAGAGAGGTAGAGGTGATGGAGGAGGTCAGAGAGGTAGAGGTGATGGAGGAGGAGGTCAGAGAGGTAGAGGTGGTGGTGGAGGAGGTCAGAGAGGTAGAGGAGGTGGAGGAGGAGGTCAGAGAGGTAGAGGAGGTGGAGGAGGAGGAGGTCAGAGAGGTAGAGGTGATGGAGGAGGAGGTCAGAGAGGTAGAGGTGATGGAGGAGGAGGTCAGAGAGGTAGAGGTGATGGAGGAGGAGGTCAGAGAGATGGAGGAGGAGACACAAATGGCACAAAACAACACAAGAGGCTTGTGGAGGGGACTGAAGACAATAACTGACTACAAAGTCAGCGCCCCCTCAATGGGGAGCGACGACGCCTCTCTAGCGGACAAACTCAACTCCTTCTACGCTCGGTTCGGTGTAGACAGTGTCGCCGCTAGCCCTCTGGCTAGTGACGTCACTGGCGCACCGGCTGTTGTGGAGGGGGGGGGGGCAACCGCGGGGGGGCGGGGGCGCTCTCTCGTTGTCGGAACACAGTGTGAGAAGAGCATTTATGCAGGTGAACACCAGGAAGGCTGCAGGCCCAGATGGTATAACAGGACGCATACTTAAGTCCTGTGCAAACCAGCTTGCCCCGGTGTTCACCGCCATATTTAATCAATCCCTGGCGGAGTCAGTAGTCCCTGCCTGCTTCAAGATGTCTACCATCATCCCTGTACCGAAGAAACCCTCCCCAACATGTCCAAATGATTACAGACCGGTGGCACTCACCTCTGTGGTCATGAAATGTTTCGAGAGGCTGGTCAAGGACCACATTTGTGCCTCTCTCCCCAGTGATATGGACCCTATGCAATTTGCATACAGGACAAACAGGTCCACTGATGACGCGGTCTCCCAGGTACTGCACAGCACTCTCTCCCACCTTGACCGTCAGAAGGGGGGCTATGTGAGACTGTTGTTCATTGACTACAGCTCAGCGTTCAACACCATAGTCCCCACCAGACTGGTGGACAAGCTGATCGAGCTAGGCCTGAGCTCCGCCCTGAGCGCCTGGGTACTGGACTTTCTGAGTGAAAGACCCCAGGCGGTCAGGGTGGGGGGTCAGACCTCCAACACCATCACCCTGAGCATCGGGTCCCCCCAGGGCTGTGTTCTAAGCCCCCTGCTGTACTCACTCTACACACACGACTGTGCGGCCAGGTTCAGCTCCAACTCCATTGTGAAGTTCGCCGACGACACGGTGGTGGTGGGGCTGATCTCGGACAACGACGAGAAGGCCTACCGAGAGGAGGTTGAGGTACTGGAACGTTGGTGCCAGGACAACAGCCTGCTCCTGAACATTGGTAAAACCAAGGAGCTGATCGTGGATTATAGGAGAGGACAGCAGGAGACACACACACCACTGACGATTAACGGGGCTACCGTGGACAGGGTGAGCAGCTTCAAGTACCTGGGGGTCCACATCTCAGAGGACCTGACATGGTCAACACACATAAACACAGTAGTAAAGAAAGCGAAGCAGCGCCTCTACCACCTGAGACAGTTAAGGAAGTTCAGAGTATCGGGGAAGATACTCCAGTCCTTCTACTCAGGAGCTGTAGAGAGCATCTTGACCGGAAACATCACTGCCTGGTATGGGAACAGCACGGCACAGGACAAGAAGGCCCTACAGAGTGTGGTGCGCTCAGCCGAGCGTACCACGGGTATTGCGCTACCTCCCCTGCAGGCTCTATACAACAAGAGGTGCAAATCCAGAGCCTGCAGGATAATGAAAGACCCCCACCACCCCAATAACAGCCTGTTCCAGCTGCTGAGGTCAGGCAGACGCCTGCGAACACCAGCTACTAGGACGGAGAGGCTTAGGCTAAGCTTCTTCCCCCAGGCCATCAGAGCCTTGAACAATGAACATTGAGAGACACAGAAACTGAACTATCCACACACAAGCACATACACGACACGCACGCTGAGCACGCTCACACACTAGCAGCCACTTTAACACTCATGCCGCACACACGCACACTTATGGCCAGAGGAAAGGCCACTTAAAGTAGTATAGCATCAGGAACAGTGTATTGCACTACTAAAGCTACCTAGCATGTCCTATATGCTCTGTAAATACTAATGTACAGATACCGAGATGGCACACCATGTACCTGTTTATTGCACTGTTTTATTGGATTCTATTAATATGTTGTACCACTGTATTTTATTGGATTCTATTATATGTTGTACCACTGTATTGCACATCGTCGCGGGCAAGACCAGCCGCATTTCATTGTATACCTGTATGCCGTGACAATTAAAACTCTTGACTTGACTTGACTTGAGGAGGAGGTCAGAGAGGTAGAGGTGATGGTGGAGGAGGAGGTCAGAGAGGTAGAGGTGATGGAGGAGGAGGTCAGAGAGGTAGAGGTGATGGAGGAGGAGGTCAGAGAGGTAGAGGTGATGGAGGAGGAGGTCAGAGAGGTGGAGGTGATGGAGGAGGAGGTCAGAGAGGTAGAGGTGATGGAGGAGGAGGTCAGAGAGGTAGAGGTGATGGAGGAGGAGGTCAGAGAGGTAGAGGTGATGGAGGAGGAGGTCAGAGAGGTAGAGGTGATGGAGGAGGAGGTCAGAGAGGTAGAGGTGATGGAGGAGGAGGAGGTCAGAGAGGTAGAGGTGATGGAGGAGGAGGTCAGAGAGGTAGAGGTGATGGAGGAGGAGGAGGTCAGAGAGGTAGAGGTGATGGAGGAGGAGGTCAGAGAGGTAGAGGTGATGGAGGAGGAGGTCAGAGAGATAGAGGTGATGGAGGAGGAGGTCAGAGAGGTAGAGGTGATGGAGGAGGAGGTCAGAGAGGTAGAGGTGATGGAGGAGGAGGTCAGAGAGGTAGAGGTGATGGAGGAGGAGGTCAGAGAGGTAGAGGTGATGGAGGAGGAGGTCAGAGAGGTAGAGGTGATGGAGGAGGAGGTCAGAGAGGTAGAGGTGGAGGAGGAGGTCAGAGAGGTAGAGGTGATGGAGGAGGTCAGAGAGGTAGAGGTGATGGAGGAGGAGGTCAGAGAGGTAGAGGTGGAGGAGGAGGAGGAGGTCAGAGAGGTAGAGGTGGAGGAGGAGGAGGAGGTCAGAGAAGTAGAGGAGGTGGAGGAGGAGGTCAGAGAGGTAGAGGTGATGGAGGAGGAGGTCAGAGAGGTAGAGGTGATGGAGGAGGAGGTCAGAGAGGTAGAGGTGATGGAGGAGGAGGTCAGAGAGGTAGAGGTGATGGAGGAGGAGGAGGTCAGAGAGGTAGAGGAGGTGGAGGAGGAGGAGGTCAGAGAGGTGGAGGTGATGGAGGAGGAGGTCAGAGAGGTAGAGGTGGTGGAGGAGGAGGTCAGAGAGGTAGAGGTGATGGAGGAGGAGGTCAGAGAGGTGGAGGTGATGGAGGAGGAGGTCAGAGAGGTAGAGGTGGAGGAGGAGGAGGTCAGAGAGGTAGAGGTGATGGAGGAGGAGGTCAGAGAGGTGGAGGTGATGGAGGAGGAGGTCAGAGAGGTAGAGGTGATGGAGGAGGAGGTCAGAGAGGTAGAGGTGGTGGTGGAGGAGGTCAGAGAGGTAGAGGTGATGGAGGAGGAGGAGGTCAGAGAGGTAGAGGTGATGGAGGAGGAGGTCAGAGAGGTAGAGGAGATGGAGGAGGAGGTCAGAGAGGTAGAGGAGATGGAGGAGGAGGAGAGGTAGAGGTGATGGAGGAGGAGGAGGTCAGAGAGGTAGAGGTGATGGAGGAGGAGGTCAGAGAGGTAGAGGAGATGGAGGAGGAGGTCAGAGAGGTAGAGGTGATGGAGGAGGAGGTCAGAGAGGTAGAGGTGATGGAGGACGGAGGAGAGGTAGAGGTGATGGAGGAGGAGGTCAGAGAGGTAGAGGAGATGGAGGAGGAGGTCAGAGAGGTAGAGGTGATGGAGGAGGAGGTCAGAGAGGTAGAGGTGATGGAGGAGCAGGAGGTCAGAGAGGTAGAGGTGATGGAGGAGGAGGAGGTCAGAGAGGTAGAGGTGATGGAGGAGGAGGTCAGAGAGGTAGAGGAGATGGAGGAGGAGGTCAGAGAGGTAGAGGTGATGGAGGAGGAGGTCAGAGAGGTAGAGGTGATGGAGGAGGTCAGAGAGGTAGAGGTGATGGAGGACGGAGGAGAGGTAGAGGTGATGGAGGAGGTCAGAGAGGTAGAGGTGATGGAGGAGGAGGTCAGAGAGGTAGAGGTGATGGAGGAGGAGGTCAGAGAGGTAGAGGAGATGGAGGAGGAGGTCAGAGAGGTAGAGGTGATGGAGGAGGAGGTCAGAGAGGTAGAGGTGATGGAGGACGGAGGAGAGGTAGAGGTGATGGAGGAGGTCAGAGAGGTAGAGGTGATGGAGGACGGAGGAGGTCAGAGAGGTAGAGGTGATGGAGGAGGGAGGAGAGGTAGAGGTGGTGGAGGAGGAGGTCAGAGAGGTAGAGGTGATGGAGGAGGAGGTCAGAGAGGTAGAGGTGATGGAGGAGGAGGTCAGAGAGGTAGAGGTGATGGAGGAGGAGGTCAGAGAGGTAGAGGTGGTGGAGGAGGAGGTCAGAGAGGTAGAGGAGATGGAGGAGGAGGTCAGAGAGGTAGAGGTGATGGAGGAGGAGGTCAGAGAGGTAGAGGAGGTGGAGGAGGAGGTCAGAGAGGTAGAGGTGATGGAGGAGGAGGTCAGAGAGGTAGAGGTGATGGAGGACGGAGGAGAGGTAGAGGTGATGGAGGAGGGAGGAGAGGTAGAGGTGATGGAGGAGGTCAGAGAGGTAGAGGAGATGGAGGAGGAGGTCAGAGAGGTAGAGGTGAAGGAGGAAGAGGTCAGAGAGGTAGAGGAGATGGAGGAGGAGGTCAGAGAGGTAGAGGTGATGGAGGAGGAGGTCAGAGAGGTAGAGGTGATGGAGGAGGAGGTCAGAGAGGTAGAGGAGATGGAGGAGGAGGTCAGAGAGGTAGAGGTGATGGAGGAGGAGGTCAGAGAGGTAGAGGTGATGGAGGAGGAGGTCAGAGAGGTAGAGGTGATGGAGGAGGAGGTCAGAGAGGTAGAGGTGATGGAGGAGGTCAGAGAGGTAGAGGTGATGGAGGAGGAGGTCAGAGAGGTAGAGGAGGTGATGGAGGACGGAGGAGAGGTAGAGGTGATGGAGGACGGAGGAGAGGTAGAGGTGATGGAGGAGGAGGTCAGAGAGGTAGAGGTGATGGAGGAGGTCAGAGAGGTAGAGGTGATGGAGGAGGAGGTCAGAAAGGTAGAGGTGATGGAGGAGGAGGTCAGAGAGGTAGAGGAGGTGGAGGAGGAGGTCAGAGAGGTAGAGGTGATGGAGGAGGAGGTCAGAGAGGTAGAGGAGGTGATGGAGGAGGTCAGAGAGGTAGAGGTGATGGAGGACGGAGGAGAGGTAGAGGTGATGGAGGAGGGAGGAGAGGTAGAGGTGATGGAGGAGGGAGGAGAGGTAGAGGTGATGGAGGAGGTCAGAGAGGTAGAGGAGATGGAGGAGGTCAGAGAGGTAGAGGAGATGGAGGAGGGAGGAGAGGTAGAGGTGATGGAGGACGGAGGAGAGGTAGAGGTGATGGAGGAGGTCAGAGAGGTAGAGGTGATGGAGGAGGAGGTCAGAGAGGTAGAGGAGGTGATGGAGGAGGTCAGAGAGGTAGAGGTGATGGAGGACGGAGGAGAGGTAGAGGTGATGGAGGAGGGAGGAGAGGTAGATGTGATGGAGGAGGGAGGAGAGGTAGAGGTGATGGAGGAGGTCAGAGAGGTAGAGGAGATGGAGGAGGGAGGAGAGGTAGAGGAGATGGAGGAGGGAGGAGAGGTAGAGGTGATGGAGGACGGAGGAGAGGTAGAGGTGATGGAGGAGGGAGGAGAGGTAGAGGAGATGGAGGAGGTCAGAGAGGTAGAGGAGATGGAGGACGGAGGAGAGGTAGAGGTGATGGAGGAGGAGGAGAGGTGGGGGGAAGGAGGAGGGAGGAGAGGTAGAGGTGATGGAGGAGGTCAGAGAGGTATAGGTGAAGGAGGAGGGAGGAGAGGTAGAGGTGAAGGAGGAGGGAGGAGAGGTAGAGGTGATGGAGGAGGGAGGAGAGGTAGAGGAGATGGAGGAGGTCAGAGAGGTAGAGGAGATGGAGGACGGAGGAGAGGTAGGGGTGAAGGAGGAGGGAGGAGAGGTAGAGGTGAAGGAGGAGGGAGGAGAGGTGGGGGGAAGGAGGAGGGAGGAGAGGTGGGGGGGAGCAGGTTGTTGAGGGCTTTGAATGTGATGAGTGTATATGGTATTTTATTGGGAGCCAGTGGAGGTTCTGGAAGAGAGAGGTGGAGGACTATAAGAATAGAAAAATAGAATCCGTTTAAAACATCACAGACTCAAACACAATGTAAAAACAGGTACAGGTTGTTAGTGACCTGCTCGGTCACCAGTGCTCTAAATCCACTAAGTGAACCTAATCTCAATCCCAATAGGGAGGTGTAGTGGTTACGTCATCGCTGTTTCCCGCGCGGTCCACCCTCCTTGAAATTGCCATGTATTTCCAATGGACCCATTTCTAAATCGTCTCGTTTCAAACAAATAAAGCATGAACATTGGCATGGTGTACCTTTCTGTGTGTAGTCATCCACAATCTATAGCTCAACATTAAGAAATTCGCAATTAATCGTAAAAGTAGCTAAATAACAACGTTTATGTTTTCGTTCACTGAGCAACTACACTCACTTTGGCGCTGCCGGCGTCACCACAGCGTAGACTCCTGGCTGTATTAGGCCACAGCACTGAACGACAGGCGTTCTACTGGTTCTTTTTTAACGACAAATTAAAAACCTTATAACTACCTTTATTTCAACCAAAAATGCTTAAACAATAATGTTAGTGATAGAAGGGAACTCATTCTGTGCAAAAATGGAAAGCTTGCCAATGTTCATGAGGCAGAATTATTACAATAGCCGATAATACAATGATAAATCCCTATACGAGTGGACCACGCGGGCAACTAAAGTGACGTCAGACTACACCTCCCTATTCAGGAGCACAGAGGCCAAGGGCTGATCTACCAAGTTCAGTATCAACTCTGGGCACTTTAAGTGTGAGCTAATCATTAAGTTAGTGCACCATAGGGTCCAGAGGTCCAACAATGAGGTAATGTAGTTCAGACAATCTCTAATCATGTAGTTAACAGATGACACTGGCGTCTTTCCGACAAAGAGGGAACCCAACCCTATCGCGCAGGACAACACAACTGGTGAAAACCTATCACTGGTGATACTGTAGGTCTGAGGGCTGAATGAGGGGCTTAACCCTTTCACTGCGACAGTACCAAAGGGTTAACCGTTTCACTGCGACAATACAGAAGGTTAACCCTTTCACTTCCACACGACAAAGGGTTAACCCTTTCAAAACCACACCACAGAAGGTGAACCCTTTCACTACCACACTACCAAAGGGTTAACCGTTTCACTGCGACAATACAGAAGGTTAACCCTTTCACTTCCACACGACAAAGGGTTAACCCTTTCACTACCACACCACAGAAGGTTAACCCGTTCACTACCACACTACAGAAGGTTAACCCTTTCACTACCACACTACAGACGGTTAACCCTTTCACTACCACACTACAGACGGTTAACCTTTCACTACCACACTACAGACAGTTAACCTTTCACTACCACACTACAGAAGGTTAATCCTTTCACTACCACACTACAAGGGTATAGGACTCTCTCAGATGTCCTCTCCACCTTGTCCTGGCTCCTTTTTTAGGGAACATTCTAGTTTTATTCCTCATCATTTGAACTCTGTGGACGGACAGAACCGTCCCAAATGGACCCTCTCTCATGAACAGAAACTCATCCATCCACTAAGTATCTCACAAAGGAAATCAACATTGACAACTTGCATTCCCATTGGACGGCGTACACCGCCAGTCCTTATTTGGGCATGTCACGTGTCCTGCCGGGGGCGGGAGGCAGTTTATTAGACGGATGAAAACGCCACGTGATACATATTCCCCACGAGACACCATGATAAACATGAAGCGTTCAATATTCTGTCTACAGCCACTGGAGCCTGCAGGGGGGATAATGACCCTCTCTCTCCACACCTTCCCCTGTCTCTATCTCTCCATCTCTCTCTCCCTCTCTCTCTCTCTCCCTCCCTCTCTCTCTCTCTCTCTCTCTCTCTCTCTCTCCCTCTCTCTTGTTTTCTTATCCTTCACCACTCACCCTTCATCTGCTCCATCCTCAGCATGAAACCCTTTCCCTGCCTGTCTGTCTGTCTGTCTGTCTGTCTGTCTGTCTGTCTGTCTGTCTGTCTGTCTGTCTGTCTGTCTGTCTGTCTGTCTGTCTGTCTGTCTGTCTGTCTGTCTGTCTGTCTGTCTGTCTGTCTGTCTGTCTGTCTGTCTGTCTGTCTGTCTGTCTGTCTGTCTGTCTGTCTGTCTTTTTGTCTCCTTTCAATCTATACCTCCCACTGCTATCCTTCTTGTCCCTCTGTGAACTCTATCTCTGACAGAAGGGGAGGGAGAGGGGGTAGAGAGAAAGAGTTAGAGAAAGGGGGGAGAGGGAGAGAAAGAGAGAGCGAGGGGAGAGAGAGAGGGAGAGAGAGAGAGAGAGAGACTTGTTGTTCACAATTTGGACATCCCCCCACGACACACCACAAACCGCTTTGGCCAGTCTTTCGTGCCATCAGGCTCCACAACCGTGGGCATGGACTGCTGCCAATTGCTGGAGAGCTAACAGCTGGTGAACTTGAGAACTGTTAGGACTGTCTAACTCTTAATGATTGACAGTTCTAGAGCCACAGGAGTCCAGAGTGGTAATCTGACACTCGCATGTACAAAGTTGCACACTTTACATATCGGCATGTAACTCGAGAACCGCTGAACGGATCGGTCGGGTGAGGTGGCATTCGAACCGCAACAAATAGGGCTCTAATTCTATATATTATATGTTTTATAAAAAATGCAGACCCGAGCCGAGAGATGCTCGCAAAGTGCTGTGTTGTTAACTGGTTAATAATAAACACTGACTCTTAATAATAAACACTGTTAGGACTATCTGAGTCTTTTTTCTTTTTCTTTTTTTTATTGATCTTTTCCCCCCTCCTTTTTCCTCAGATTTTTCTCCCATCCCAATGTTAGTCGTTATGCCAATTCCCAATCCCCTTCCTGGTCGCTGCGCACTTACCCCTCACAGTCGGTCTGGGAGAGTGGAGGCTATCACGTGCTTCCTCCGACACACGTCTAGCCAATCAACCGCTTCTTTTTTCACCTGGCAGCGCGGACTCTCACTGAGAGGGTGTAACGTGTGGAAGGATCACACTACCCCCCTTAGATCCTATCCGCGCTTAGCAGGCGCCCCGACCGAACTGTAGGAGTCGCTGTTTACAACGACCCGGACCCACCCCGCCAGCTTTCCCACCCTCTAATACAGCCAATTGTATTAGTGTGAACGGCCAGCCAAGCTGGTGACACGCCGGGAGCTGTGAGCTGGATCCAGCGTCTCCAGTGTTGGTGACGAACGCAATCTCCGCTACGCCACCTGACCGCCCAGGACTATCTGAGTCTTAATAATAAACACTGTTAGGACTATCTGAGTCTTAATAATAAACACTGTTAGGACTATCTGAGTCTTAATAATAAACACTGTTAGGACTGTCTGAGTCTTAATAATAAACACTGTTAGGACTGTCTGAGTCTTAATAATAAACACTGTTAGGACTATCTGAGTCTTAATAATAAACACTGTTAGGACTATCTGACTCTTAATAATAAACACTGCTAGGACTATCTCTGTTACGTCTCAGGGTATTGAACCCTTGGGTATATTTAATAAATATAGAATGGTCGGGTATTCAGGCATGCGTGCAGACAGAGTCAGCCAGGCAGGGGCCAGAGCAGGTACAGGGCAGTCAGCCAGGCAGGCAGGGGCCAGAGCAGGTACAGGGCAGTCAGCCAGGCAGGGGCCAGAGCAGGTACAGGGGAGTCAGCCAGGCAGGGGCCAGAGCAGGTACAGGGCAGTCAGCCAGGCAGGGGCCAGAGCAGGTAGAGGGGAGTCAGCCAGGCAGGCAGGGGCCAGAGCAGGTACAGGGCAGTCAGGCAGGCAGGGGCCAGAGCAGGTACAGGGGAGTCAGCCAAGCAGGGGCCAGAGCAGGTACAGGGCAGTCAGCCAGGCAGGGGCCAGAGCAGGTACAGGGGAGTCAGCCAGGCAGGGGCCAGAGCAGGTACAGGGGAGTCAGCCAGGCAGGGGCCAGAGCAGGTACAGGGGAGTCAGCCAGGCAGGGGTCAGAGCGGGTACAGGGGAGTCAGCCAGGCAGGGGCCAGAGCAGGTACAGGGCAGTCAGCCAGGCAGGGGCCAGAGCAGGTACAGGGGAGTCAGCCAGGCAGGGGTCAGAGCAGGTACAGGGGAGTCAGCCAGGCAGGGGCCAGAGCAGGTACAGGGGAGTCAGCCAGGCAGGGGCCAGAGCAGGTACAGGGGAGTCAGCCAGGCAGGGGTCAGAGCGGGTACAGGGGAGTCAGCCAGGCAGGGGCCAGAGCAGGTACAGGGCAGTCAGCCAGGCAGGGGCCAGAGCAGGTACAGGGGAGTCAGCCAGGCAGGGGCCAGAGCAGGTACAGGGGAGTCAGCCAGGCAGGGGCCAGAGCAGGTACAGGGCAGTCAGCCAGGCAGGGGCCAGAGCAGGTACAGGGGAGTCAGCCAGGCAGGCAGGGGCCAGAGCAGGTACAGGGGAGTCAGGCAGGCAGGGGCCAGAGCAGGTACAGGGGAGTCAGCGAGGCAGGGGCCAGAGCAGGTACAGGGGAGTCAGGCAGGCAGGGGCCAGAGCAGGTACAGGGGAGTCAGCGAGGCAGGGGCCAGAGCAGGTACAGGGGAGTCAGCCAGCCAGGGGCCAGAGCGGGTACCGGTCCTCACACGTTCCGGGAGTAGGGCAAAGAGAGTTGTCAGGCAGGCAGGGGTCAGAGCACGTCTTTGTCGGGAGCCAGAGAACAGGGTGAAGAGCCAGGTGGGACTGCGGGGAAGGATGACAACAAGGGTTAGACACGGTCGAAGAACAATGGGCTAGAGCACAATAAGAGAGAGAGAGAGAGCAGAACACAAACACACGAACACACAAACACACGTACACACGTACACACAAACCTGAGCACACGACCCCAGAGAACCTTGTGTTCACTCCTTCTGAGAACCTAAGTGGGATTACACACATACAGGTCTATTCAGAGTACACTATATATTATAACAGTCTACTGGGTATTTGCCATGAATACTAATGACTGAAACGTGGGTTCACAGGTCGACTCTGCTGTTTACTGTAACCACTGTTGTTGGATCTGTCTGAGAGCTATTCTGGTATCATCCAGTGAGTAGATCAGTACTCCGTCTTTTCGGTGTGTGTGATCCTGTTGGCCTCGATGGGTAGAGTGATTGGTGCTCTGAGCATGGCACTAACACCGTCTTCTGGGTTAGGGGTTCTAGTCCCTGAGCATGGCACTAACACCGTCTTCTGGGTTAGGGGTTCTAGTCCCTGAGCATGGCACTATCACCGTCTGGGTTAGGGGTTCTAGTCCCTGAGCATGGCACTATCACCGTCTGGGTTAGGGGTTCTAGTCCCTGAGCATGGCACTATCACCGTCTGGGTTAGGGGTTCTATTCCTCTGAGCATGGCACTAACACCGTCTGGGTTAGGGGTTCTAGTCCCACTACACTCACCAAAGACATTAAAACTAGAGAGGACAGTTCTCATAACGACACAGTAGAGACAAAGACACTAAAACTAGAGAGGACAGTTCTCATAACGACACAGTAGAGACAAAGACATTAAAACTAGAGAGGACAGTTCTTATAACGACACAGTACAGACAAAGACATTAAAACTAGAGAGGACAGTTCTTATAACGACACAGTAGAGACAAAGACATTAAAACTAGAGAGGACAGTTCTTATAACGACACAGTAGAGACAAAGACATTAAAACTAGAGAGGACAGTTCTCATAACGACACAGTAGAGACAAAGACATTAAAACTAGAGAGGACAGTTCTCATAACTACACAGTACAGACAAAGACATTAAAACTAGAGAGGACAGTTCTCATAACGACACAGTACAGACAAAGACATTAAAACTAGAGAGGACAGTTCTCATAACGACACAGTAGAGACAAAGACGTTAAAACTAGAGAGGACAGAGGACACAGTAGGATCCCGCTGCTGTCACGCCATTCGAGGCAAATTTAACTGAACTTTACGCACGACTACCGCTTAGCGGGAGAAGAGCGATGTGGATCAGTAATCTCATTACAGGATAAATTGGGAGCCGTGCACCAGAGAACAGACACACGTGGCAGAATAAGATGGTCTGGCTGGAAAGGCGTCGTGCCGTGAGGAACAGGACCCTTCATCAGTGCCTCTCTGTGGGGTGGCGTCCACCATACTGAGGGATGTACTGTACCTCCGCATTCTGCTGTGCAGCGCTTTGTAGAGTCCTGGAAGAGATGCAGACAAACACAGCCATTCATTCAACCTACCAGCCCCTCTGTCTCATACTAGCCCTGCACCACCCAATATCTCTCTGTCTGTCTGTCTCTCTCTCTGTCTCTTTCTCTGTCTCTCTGTCTGTCTGTCTCTCTCTGTCTCTCTTTCTCTCTCTCTCTCTCTCCCTGTCTGTCTCTCTCTGTCTCTCTTTCTCTCTCTCTCTCTGTCTGTATCTCTCTCTTTCTGTCTGCCTTTCTGTCTGTCTCTCTCTGTCTGTCTGTCTGTCTGTCTCTGTCTCTCTCTCTCTCACTTTCTCTGTCTGTCTGTGTCTCTCTCTCTCTCTCTCTCTCTCTCTCTCTCTCTCTCTCTCTCTCTCTGTCTCTCTTTCTCTGTATCTCTCTCTGTCTGTCTCTCTCTCTTTCTCTCTATATGTCTTTCTGTCTGCCTCTCTCTCTCTCTTTCCTCTTCTCTTCTCTCTCTCTCTCTCTCTCTCTCTCTCTCTCTCTCTCTCTCTCTCTCCTCTCTCTCTCTCACTCTCTCGCTGTCTCTTTCTCTATCTCTGTCTCTCTCTCTATCTCTGTCTCTCTCTCCCTCTGTCTCTCTCTCTCTCTATTTATCTGTCTATCGCTCTGTCTCTCTCTCCCTCTCTTTCTCTCTCTCTCCCTCTCTTTCTGTCTCTATCTCTCTCTCTTTCTCTCTCTCCCTCTCTCTCTGTCTCTCTCTCTTTCTCTCTCTCCCTCTCTCTCTGTCTCTCTCTCTTTCTCTCTCTCTCCCTCTCTCTCTGTCTCTCGCTCTCCCTCACTCTCTCTCTACAGATATTACCTCTGTATGATACAGTATCAAAACCATCACCCTACAGTCAGAGATATGACCTCTCTCTCACACACACACACACACACACACACACACACACACACACACACACACACACACACACACACACACACACACACACACACACACACACACACACGTATATAGCGATTCTATCAAAAGCGCTTTATTTGTTCCTCACATTTGACCCATTCACTCAGACATTCACACACCGACAGCGCAGGCAACCATGCAACGTGCCGACCTGCTCATCGGGAGCAATTAGGGGTTAAGTGTCTTGCTCAAGGACACTTCAATACACTGCCAGGAGGAGCTGGATTCAAACCAGGAACCTTTCCGAATACCAGACGATCGCTCTACCTCCTGAGCCTTGTCTTTTACGGCCGCTTGTCTTCTACCAAACGACCGCTGCAACAGATACAACTGCCACAGCGCTCTGAGATGTGACTGACATGGCCAGCATTGTGGGGATGTCAATTATATGGGGGGCAGGTTTCCAATTCGCTTCTTAACCACCAAAGTCGTTTTCAGAATAGAAGCCTGATTAAATGCAGGCTGGCTTCTTCCTCCCAAAAGGGCTACCAGAGAGGACGTCACACCGGTCAAGACTAGAGAAGAAGACCTCTGCCAAGGCCAACGCTAAACAGACCCAGGATGTAGATCCATATGATGCAAACCACGGATGAGTTTTTATTTATTAAAAAGCTGTAGATGTGTTGATTCAGTTGGGCACCACATACTTATGTGAATCTGGGTTTTCTACTCCCGCATACCTGGAAAACAAATACAGAAACAGACTAAATGCTCAGCATGACCTCAGAATAGCACTTTCAAAAACCAAGCCCAGAATAGATCTGCTGGTTGAACCAGCCACATACCTCTAATTAGATTTCATTGTGCCATAGATTAAATATTATACCCCTTCTAGCATGATGTCAGGTCAGTAGAATTTTTTAATAAGTCAGTACAAATTAATCAGAATGTTGCTCAATGTTGGGGTTTAAGGTTGAGGGACGGATGGAGGGGGTAAGAAATGGAGAGTTGAAAAAGGGGTGAGAAATAGAAAGGATAGTATAACATGTTTGTTCATTTAAAAGTGTTACAAAATTGTATGTACATAATTATGTTATGAGGTGGTGAGCAACTTAACATTACACTCTGATTATTGCTGTGATGTAGTTTTATAATTAAATAAATACATGTCATATACATTTGAAATTCATGGTTTGCTGTGTTCTGTATCAGTAGTTTATAAATGTATGTTATGGCAATTCATATTTTTTTTATCTACTTTTTTATCCCCCTTTTTTCTGTATTTTTCTCCCATCCCAATTTAGTCGTTATGCCAATTCCCTTCCCTCCCTTCCTGGTCGTTGCCTGCATTTGCCCCCCACTTGCCGGTCTAGGGAGGGTTGATAGATACTATCACATGTCCCCTCCGATACATGTGGAGTCAGCCAGCCGCTTCTTTTCACCTGACAGCGAGGACTCTCACTGCGGGAGCGTAACGCGTGGGAGGCTCACACTACTTCCCCCAGTTCCCTTCCTCGCTGAGCAGGCGCCCCGACCGACCTGTAAAAGTCGCTGTTTACAACGACCAGGATACACACCCCACCGGCTTCCCACCCTCTAACACTGCCAATTGTGTTAGTATGGACAATCGACCAAGCTGGAGGTACCGCTGACAGCTGGATTCGATACCAGTGTCTCTGCGGTGGTAGGCAGGCGCTTAGTCCGCTGCGCTACCCAGCCGCCCATGTTATGGCAATTCATGATGAATTTTTGTAAGTTTTATTCACTGTTTACTTATCATGCATTGCAACACTAATATATGGTCAGTACCCAAAGTCAGACTGCCCATATACAAATGATCTTGGGGGTCTGAGGGCAGTAGCCCCCGACCCCCTCCCTGGGGAAGCACTTAAGTTAAGTACCCTCCCTTTGTTCACGTTTAGACCCAGCCACCAGCCCCCGAAAATTAACACCTGAGTGCTAGACTTAAGTAACACACAAGCAGCACACAAGCAGCAGAATTGGTTTGATTTTTGAGCGCTGCATCTGTACAGTCAACCAGCACCTGCTAACAGGTCTGACCCTTTAGCTCAGCTGGTTAGTGTAAACTACAGTCATTCAACCAGTACCTGCTAACGGGTCTGACCCTTTAGCTCAGCTGGTTAGTGTAAACTACAGTCAACCAGCACCTGCTAACAGGTCTGACCCTTTAGCTCAGCTGGTTAGTGTAAACTACAGTCAACCAGCACCTGCTAACAGGTCTGACCCTTTAGCTCAGCTGGTTAGTGTGAACTACAGTCAACCAGCACCTGCTAACAGGTCTGACCCTTTAGCTCAGTTGGTTAGTGTAAACTACAGTCAACCAGCACCTGCTAACAGGTCTGACCCTTTAGCTCAGCTGGTTTGCGTAAACTACAGTCAACCAGCACCTGCTAACGGCTTTGACCCTTTAGCTCAGCTGGTTAGTGTAAACTCCAGTCAACCAGCACCTGCTAACGGGTCTGACCCTTCAGCTCAGATGGTTAGTGTAAACTACAGTCAACCAGCACCTGCTAACGGCTTTGACCATTTAGCTCAGCTGGTTAGTGTAAACTCCAGTCAACCAGCACCTGCTAACGGGTTTGACCCTTTAGCTCAGCTGGTTAGTGTAAACTACAGTCAACCAGCACCTGCTAACAGGTCTGACCCTTCAGCTCAGATGGTTAGTGTAAACTACAGTCAACCAGCACCTGCTAACAGGTCTGACCCTTTATCTCAGCTGGTTAGTGTAAACTACAGTCAACCAGCACCTGCTAACCGGTCTGACCCTTTAGCTCAGATGGTTAGTGTAAACTACAGTCAACCAGCACCTGCTAACGGGTCTGACCCTATAGCTCAGCTGGTTAGTGTAAACTACAGTCAACCAGCACCTGCTAACGGCTCTGACCCTTTAGCTCAGCTGGTTAGCGTAAACTACAGTCAACCAGCACCTGCTAACGGCTTTGACCCTTTAGCTCAGCTGGTTAGTGTAAACTACAGTCAACCAGCACCTGCTAACGACTCTGACCCTTTAGCTCAGCTGGTTAGCGTAAACTACAGTCAACCAGCACCTGCTAACGGCTTTGACCCTTTAGCTCAGCTGGTTAGTGTAAACTACAGTCAACCAGCACCTGCTAACGACTCTGACCCTTTAGCTCAGCTGGTTAGTGTAAACTACAGTCAACCAGCACCTGCTAACAGGTCTGACCCTTTATCTCAGCTGGTTAGTGTGAACTACAGTCAACCAGCACCTGCTAACAGGTCTGACCCTTTATCTCAGCTGGTTAGTGTAAACTACAGTAAACCAGCACCTGCTAACGGCTCTGACCCTTTAGCTCAGCTGGTTTGTGTAAACTACAGTCAACCAGCACCTGCTAACAGGTCTGACCCTTCAGCTCAGATGGTTAGTGTAAACTACAGTCAACCAGCACCTGCTAACAGGTCTGACCCTTTAGCTCAGCTGGTTAGTGTAAACTACAGTCAACCAGCACCTGCTAACGGCTCTGACCCTTTAGCTCAGCTGGTTTGTGTAAACTACAGTCAACCAGCACCTGCTAACGGGTCGGACCCTATAGCTCAGATGGTTAGAGCGGCCGCCTGTAGATCCTATGGTCCCAGGTTCAAATCCACTGGGTTACATTGGTGACAGCGGTGGGATCTCACTGGCTGGTGAATCTGTATCCAGGTTCACATAGCAATGGGGGTGGGATCTCAGTGCCTTAACCCCCGGGAAAGTGTGCACATGGACGGAAAATAATATGCAAGGACATCTTGGGGGGGTGGGGGGGCTGTAAAACTACTGATGAGTCGCAGTCAACCAGCACCTGCTAACGGGCTCAGCTGGTTACTATCGTCCCAGGTTCTGTACTCGGTTACACTAGGCTAGACTCTCTGAATGCCCCCTGGGGGGTCGTACCACACAATCTCTCTCTGAACACCCCCTGGGGGGTGGTACCAACACTCTCTGAACGCCCCAGGTACCAACACTCTCTGAACGCCCCCTGGGGGGTGGTACCAACACTCTCTGAACGCCCCCCTCTCTGTTGCATTCATAAATGAATGCAACACTCCCAGACGCGAAGGTAAGGAAAAACTCACTAAAACCTAGCAATAGGAAAAAATGCACCACAGGCAATGTGGAGGAGAGAAACCTTAGAAAGGCTGTTCAAGGGGGAATCTCCTTTCTTAGATGTCGGTGATAGTAGTGTTGCAATAAAACAGGCGAAACAGTTGGTAAGCATGCAATCATATGTGTAATGAAACACAGATAAGTGCATGCAATAGCAACTGAACATTTTGAAAGATTGAAAATAGAGCTGATGGCGGATCTATTTGAGGCGTGGGGGCGGCGCAGAGAGGATTGCATCCTCCCGGTCATCACCACGAGCCAGCCACTCACAGGGAGACAGGGAGACGGGACAGGCATTAGACAGTTCGCGTGATTGTGATGGGCGGAGATAGCAATAGATACATGTGGTAAGCATATATGTGAATAGAATAGATATGTAGTAATAATAAGCATATTATGTGAATAGAATAGAAGTACTTAACTCAGCAATGAACTCCACGTCTAAACCACGTTGACAGACCACGGACAGAAGACGGTAAGAAGCTGATCCATGGCTTCGGTGGTGCATGTAGAATAGTCACTGCGATCTTGGCCAAGACCCCGAGACATCCACCACCTTGGTCAACACTACGAGACAACCACTCAGAGAGATGGGGAAGGGGTTAGAGAGTGCCCATGTTTGTAATGGGCGGAGATGGAGCAATAAATACATGTAGTGAGCATATGCATACATGGTGACAGTAGAATCAAAGTATATAAGAAAATTGTGAAATTGAGTAATAGATAATAATAATAATAATCTTTATTTATATAGCACCTTTCATACATAGAATGCAGCTCAAAGTGCAAAAAGTTTAAACACAACAATTTTATTAAGGTTTGTAAACAACCCCAACAGCACGACACAGACAGGTAGTTCAGAGTTAGCCAAAAACAATGGGCATATTTATTTTCAAACAGAAAGAGCAAAAAAACAACATAAAGCATTCAGGGGGAATGTCCTTGAGCAGAGTAGGCTCTGCGGCTCTGCAGCTCGGCCCAGAGCAGAGTTGGCTCTGTGGCGCTGCGGCCCTGGCTCTGCGGCTCTGCAGCTTCTTGTATATCCACTCGGGAGGAACAAAGAAAAAGAGTGTCAATAAGCGAGCCCAGTAACTAAAACAAGCGACACCTCTTCAGTGTTAACCAGTGATGCCGGTAACGCGTTACTAAGTAACGCGTTATTGTAATCTGATTACTTTTCCCCGAAAATAGTAATCTAACGTGTTAATCTTTAAAAGCCAGTAATCTGATTGCAGTTACTTGTCCAAGTGGCTGTGCATTACTATTTCGTTACTATCTCATCATAAATTCATAATGCAGGCGGAATGCAGTATTTTATTTCGTTTTCGACAGTCAAAAATACATTTTTGAGCTGTTTTTCTTATTTGGGAGTGACGTGGTGTGGCAGTGAAAGGGTTACACAAGAATGTGGCCCGCGGCGTGACTGGACTCTCTGTCTGTGAGTGACTCTGCTTTGGCCCAATCACATTCCCCATCCACAGTCTGCGAATCAGAGGCAGAGTAGGGCGGGTCTTCACAGCACGTCATGTGACATATGCGCCAATCGTGTGACAGCAGGGCTCCGTTGCATTCGTCTGAGAATTCCACCCCAAAACGCTTACAGGAAGAAAAAACGCGGCTTATTATTATTACCGAGGCGCGCGGCTTATTATATTATTAAAACAGCTACTTGTGGGCACTCATAAAAACACCGTGGTCTACAAGTTGTTTAGCGAGAGGATGAATGAATGAATGAATGAATGAAAACTTTATTTAACAGATTGCAGAATGGGTACAATACAGTACGGCTCAATACATACAATTGTTAAGGGGATGCAGACCTGAGAAAGACGTTTGTCTTGTTTCCATCAGGGTCCCCCATTTTCAATTCATATAGACATATATGACATACATGACATACAGATAGTCAGTACTGCTACATCTATACATTTATGACATACCAGATTTGCAAATACAGTACTGTTTGTGATACAGAAGGAGTCAAGAAAAGGGAGTATATACATTTGACGTAGAAACTGTACATTGGAGGAGGTTGGGTGGGGGGGGTTGGGTACATTGGGATATTGACAACCATACTGGGTAATTTACATTGGAGGTGGTTGGGGGGGGGGGGGGGGGGGCGGGGGGCACACTGTATAAACAAGTAACACTGTACATTGAGGGGGGGGGGGGGAGGAGACACTGTACAAACAAACACAATTGTACATTGAACTATTGACAAAACCATACTAGGTAAATTACTGTACATTGGAGGGGGTTGGGTTAGGATATTTACAGGGGCCAGTGTTGAATTGCAGTCTCCCGTAGGTGTCCCTTGAGAGAGGTTTTGAAAGTGGGTAGTGATCCACATTCCTTTACAGCTTTGGGTAGGGCGTTCCACATTGATGTGGCATAATTGCGAAACGTGTTAAGTCCCTTATTTGAGCCGAATCTGGGTTTAACATGATTTGTGGAGCTCCCTCTGGTGTTGTGATCGTGGTATTCACTGACCTTTGGGAAGTATTTTGACATGTACATGGGTACCTTGGTCGTGTAGTGTATCTTGTAGACCAGGCCCATTGCAAGTTGTTGTACTCTGTCGTCTACTCTAAGCCATCCTAGGTTGTCAAAGTGGGCAGGGGTGAGGTGGGTTCTAGGAGTAAGGTCAAGCAGTAGTCTGACCAGTTTGTTTTGAGATGTTTGTAATTTTGTTTTTAGCGCCTTTGAGGTGCTTTGGTACCATGAGGTGCAAGCATAGTCGTAGTACCCCTGAATGAGTGCTCCTGCCAGAGTCTTCAGGGTGTTCTTGTTTACCAGAGAGGAGATCCGGTACAAGAATCGAGTTCGTTGGTTGACTTTTTTTATTACATTGGATGCCATTTTGTCACAGGAGAGATGGTGGTAATGTGCTTCAATAGAACAATGGATCAATGCCATGTCAAAACTCGGCTCCGCTGAGCCTATTGTTTAATAACAGCGCCTCCGCTGATCTGAAGGGCTCCGCAGTACACACACAGACACACACACACGCGCGCGCGCACACACGGGATCGCAGCAGCCACACACACATTTCCACTGTCCAATAGACAAGCGCCCTTTTCGACCGCGTGACATTGTTCAGATGTTTCAACTTCACCCCCAGAACCGCACCGAGTCCACCAAAACTATATGTGAAAGCGACCTAAACGTAAATACTGTCTACCGCTAAAAACAGCACATCCAATTGCATTGAAAGCATCTGGAATCACAACACTACGACGCTTCGACTAGGTACAGGAGGACTCGGAGGCCAGCCAAACAGCAAAAGAGAGAGATTGTTTCTTTCCCTATTGATTAATGTATATTTGATGGTGGCAGAGCAAAAGCTCTTATTTGCCAGATTTACAGTTAATTTACATGTTAAAGAGAGACTGATTGTATGTTTATAGAGAGACATTTATAAAAACAATTTAATAGTTACAGTTGATATAATTGAATAGTTCAGCCTGCATTTGTTAGATGTGAATGGATACACTGGTTTTGTAAAACCACTGGCTGGCTGCTCTAATGCTGTGAGCATCATAGACTGTTGCTTTACCATACTTGATGGTACAGAAGCTGAAGCACTAGTTTAACAATTTACGTTATGTGCAGAGAAACAAGTTAAAAACTATTTATGCACTTTCAATAAAGCGTTTAAAAAAACGGTTGGGGGAACGACGACGACTTCGTAACCTAGTTACTTTCAAAGTAACTAAGTTACTCTGATAATCAAGTAATCAGTAAAGTAACTTGGATTACTTTTTAAAGGAGTAATCAGTAATCAGTAATCGGATTACTTTTACAAGTAATCTGTGGCATCACTGGTGTTAACACACAAAAACAGAATGCAGGTCTTGAGTCCAGGAAAGAATGAGGAAAACAGAGCATCAAAAATATACTTCCAAAAACTCCCGAGGGCAACGGGAGAAAAACGAGGCACGGGTCCACGGGGCAGAGAGGGGTAACAGCAGCGATCTCCAGGAAACGTACTGGAGAAAACAACGGAGAAACAACACAGGAGAAACAAGCAGCAGGTGGTGGTAAGCAAAACGACCCGACACTGAACGTTCAGAAACCCCGAGTATATAAGGGCTCCCATTGAGCTGATTTGAAACTCCCTTCAGGTGCGTGAAGGTAATTGGTACCTGGAAGCGTGCGGTACTGGGCCAGCCCCCACAATTTTACTATAAAGCAAAAAAAAGTAAAGAAAAAAAAGCAGGAGTTTAAAACCAAAAAAATAAATAGCAAAACATGATTAAGAAAATAGCTAAAAAGCATAAATGACAACAGGGATTTCAAAATCAGCTAAAAGCAAGAGTATAAAAATAGGACTTGAGCTGTGCTTTAAAGCTATCCACAGAGGCTGCCTGTTTTAGTAGTGGGAGATTATTCCAAGCCGTCGGCCCATTGAAACAAAAAGCTGCTTCGCCGTATTTTTTTGTCATTGTAGGCACCTCGAGCAGGTCCGCACTAGAGGACCTGAGGGGGCGGTTTGGAACATATCTATGTAGGCAGTCGCAGAGGTAGGACGGTGTCAGACCATTAAGAGCTTTAAAAACAAGCAAGAGAATTTTTAAATCAATCCTAAAAACAACCGGGAGCCAATGCAGTGAAGCTAAAACTGGAGTAATATGTTCTCTGGTCTTAGTTCTAGTTAAAACTCTGGCTACCGCATTTTGGACAAGTTGTAATCTGTCAGTTGTTTTCTTTGGCAGGCCAGAAAAAAAGTGCATTACAATAATCAAGCCGAGAGAAAACAAAAGCGTGGATCAGCGTTTTTGCATCATCCAGGGACAGACTCTAATTCACGCAATATTTCTAAGATGAAAGAAGGCAATCTTCGTAACATGATTAATGTGTGTATTGAAATTCACTTCAGAATCAATAATGGTGGTGGATAACCTGGTGAGAGAAGATGGAGAAGAGAGAGAGGAGGTTAACCAGGGACATATTTATACAGGCAGCTCTCAATGGTGAGTCTAATTGGGCTGATGAGCCACCCACTCTGCCATGCTCCCTAGAGAGAGAGACTAACCACCCACTCTGCCATGCTCCCTAGAGAGGCAGCAGACTAACCACCCACTCTGCCATGCTCCCTAGAGAGAGACAGACTAACCACCCACTCTGCCATGCTCCCTAGAGAGACAGACTAACCACCCACTCTGCCATGCTCCCTAGAGAGACAGACTAACCACCCACTCTGCCATGCTCCCTAGAGAGACAGCAGACTAACCACCCACTCTGCCATGCTCCCTAGAGAGACAGCAGACTCACCACCCACTCTGCCATGCTCCCTAGAGAGACAGCAGACTAACCACCCACTCTGCCATGCTCCCTAGAGAGACAGCAGACTAACCACCCACTCTGCCATGCTCCCTAGAGAGACAGCAGACTAACCACCCACTCTGCCATGCTCCCTAGAGAGGCAGCAGACTCACCACCCACTCTGCCATGCTCCCTAGAGAGACAGCAGACTAACCACCCACTCTGCCACGCTCCCTAGAGAGACAGACTAACCACCTACTCTGCCATGCTCCCTAGAGAGACAGCAGACTCACCACCCACTCTGCCATGCTCCCTAGAGAGACAACAGACTAACCACCCACTCTGCCATGCTCCCTAGAGAGACAGCAGACTAACCACCCACTCTGCCACGCTCCCTAGAGAGACAGACTAACCACCCACTCTGCCATGCTCCCTAGAGAGACAGCAGACTCACCACCCACTCTGCCATGCTCCCTAGAGAGACAGCAGACTCACCACCCACTCTGCCATGCTCCCTAGAGAGGCAGCAGACTAACCACCCACTCTGCCATGCTCCCTAGAGAGACAGCAGACTAACCACCCACTCTGCCATGCTCCCTAGAGAGACAGACTAACCACCCACTCTGCCATGCTCCCTAGAGAGACAGCAGACTCACCACCCACTCTGCCATGCTCCCTAGAGAGGCAGCAGACTAACCACCCACTCTGCCACGCTCCCTGGAGAGACAGCAGACTCACCACCCACTCTGCCATGCTCCCTAGAGAGACAGACTAACCACCCACTCTGCCATGCTCCCTAGAGAGACAGACTAACCACCCACTCTGCCATGCTCCCTAGAGAGACAGCAGACTAACCACCCACTCTGCCATGCTCCCT
>NW_028172807.1:31725-41725 GCF_963971535.1 Notolepis coatsorum | reverse complement strand
AGCAGAGCTGTGTGTCTGCAGGCCTGAGGCCCCGCAGGAAGCAGAGCTGTGTGTCTGCAGGCCTGAGGCCCCCGGAGGAGGCAGAGCTGTGTGTCTGCAGGCCTGAGGCCCCGGAGGAAGCAGAGCTGTGTGTCTGCAGGCCTGAGGCCCCGCAGGAAGCAGAGCTGTGTGTCTGCAGGCCTGAGGCCCCGGAGGAGGCAGAGCTGTGTGTCTGCAGGCCTGAGGCCCAGCAGGAGGCAGAGCTGTGTGTCTGCAGGCCTGAGGCCCCGGAGGAAGCAGAGCTGTGTGTCAGCAGGCCTGAGGCCCCGCAGGAAGCAGAGCTGTGTGTCTGCAGGCCTGAGGCCCCCGGAGGAAGCAGCTACTCTCTGCTACACTTCCTGCAAAGAGCAAAGTAAATCACTCTCTCTGGTCTCTCTCCTTAACCCCTATTGAACTATAGGCAAGTGGACTAAGAACACAGTCTTATTTAATATAATGTCATGTTTCTAAACACTGGACATTAAAACAGACCTACATCCTGATGGAAATGGATTAAGAAGAAGTTCAAAAAGCACATTTTCCGGGCGGCTAAGTGGCAAGGCGCTCGCCACTGTTGTACTGTCCCACCATTTGACCGAATGTCCCGCGTCCCACATATTGAGAGGATGTCCCTCTTTTCGAAGCAAAAAAAAAACATTGGTATAAAAGCCCCTCCCTACAGTAAATGTAGCAACCCGCCTCTTGTCCACACACATTGCTCTGCTCGTGACGCTACCTCATATCGCAGATCTGATTGGTTAGGTAGTAATTTAGCGCTATAGACCACTACACTTCCGTGTTACATTGAAATCAGGGAGGAGATTGCGGGGGGGTCAAATGAATGGATGTGGACGAGAGCCGTGATGGAAGTGGTTGCCGATACGGCTGTGGGGGTGCTAGAGACATGATCGAATAGACGTTTATGCGCCTCGCTCTCCTGAACACGGCGTGACCCATAACTAATCGATCAGAACTAAATCGGCAGAGAAAAAGCCCATTTTAAAGCACCTATTCCGCGTGGACATGCGCAGAGTGCCCATGGAGTCTGGACGACGCGTGATGACGCTCGAATGAATGTGGACTGTTCTATCAGAGGGGGGAGCTTCGGTGGCCAGCCGAACAGGATAATGAAAAAATGATCCCACTAAATGGCCAGACGCGTCTTATTATGGCGACATCTACAATTACCTCATTGAGTCTACAGGTAGACTAATGTTTATATTTAAGTGCAGCGGTCTGTAGCCACTTACATGACCATCGAAGCTCCCCCCTCTGATGGAACAGTCCACATTCATTCGAGCGTCATCTCGCGTCGTCCAGACTCCATGGGCACTCTGCGCATGTCCAAGCGGAATAGGTGCTTTAAAATGGGCTTTTTCTCTGCCGATTTAGTTCTGATCGATTAGTTATGGGTCACGCCGTGTTCAGGAGAGCGAGGCGCATAAACGTCTATTCGATCATGTCTCTAGCACCCCCACAGCCGTATCGGCAACCACTTCCATCACGGCTCTCGTCCACATTCATTCATTTGACCCCCCCGCAATCTCCTCCCTGATTTCAGAATCCCGGAAGTGTTGCGGTGGTCTATGCTCGTGAGAGTCGTGACACTACCTCATATCGCAGATCTGATTGGTTATAGTAATTTAGCGCGCTGTCAAAATGTCGCGCGCTGTCAACGTTTAGCAAGCTGTCAAAAAAGAATACACAACAACATTACAAGCTAACTATGAATCAAGATGGAAAGCAGTAAAAAGAAACGGACCTGCAGTTACAACCAAGACTGGCAAACGACACATGCCTGGGTGAGGCCGATGTCAGGCAATCCTCAGGGGAGATTTCTGTGTTTTGTGTCATAGTTCGTTTTCAATTGCTCATGGAGGAGAATACGACTTGAAGCGCCACAGTGGACGTGAGTCTCACATGAAAGTGGCTCACCAAAAAGAAACATCCAGATCTATGGATATGTTTCTTCTTACCCTGCCTACTTTTATACACTGCCTATCAAATTCATGTGTCGGTTCTATGCACATTTTATCTCACTACCTCCTACTGTATGCACTGTAATTTTAAGAGAACTATTTTATCACACTTTTTACTTCTTACTGATGACTATTTTTAAACTGAATCATTTTAAACTATTTTTATTATTTGTATTACTGAATCAAACTGTAAACAGAGAGCCTATTGGGATGCTAGATCCTAATGTGAAACACTGTGATTTACCATACCTTGCTATATTCTTACCCTACCTACTTTCATACACTTCCAATGAAATTCATATGTCGGTTCTATGATGTTCTGTTGTTGTGAGCGACACACTGCTCTGTTGTTCTATAAGGTAACTTAGAACTGTACTTTGTAAAGAAACTCAAAGTGTTAAGAGCGATGGAAATTCAAAGTACTAAGAGTGATACACTGCTCTGTTGTTATATATTTTTCTTTATTGAACAATCTTATCACACTTTTTAATGTCCGTTATATCTTATTATTTTTAGCCTATTTTAAACTGAATCAAACCGCACTTTTTTACTCTAATCTAATCTAATCTATTCTATTTTATTATTTGTATTGCTGAAGAACTGTGATTTGCCTAACCTTGCTACCTCTCTATCTCTTTGTATTTACATTTTAAATGTTTATGCTCGCATATGCCTGTATTTTTTACTGTTGTGAAGCACTTTGAACTGCAACCTCTGTATGAAAAGTGCTATACAAATAAAGTTATTATTAAACCAAAAAATGATAGCCAGACGGACAAGGTCACTGCAGCGGAGATAACAAGCGTCTATCACACTGTACAACACTCCCATTCATACAGGTCAGCCGACTGTGGTAGCAAGCTAGCTCCTGTCATTTGACCAGACTCAGATATTGCAAAAAAAATATTGTGTGGTCGTACAAAAGCTACATCCATAGTTATCCATAGTTATTCTAATAGAGAAACACAATTTATTTGTATTATTATTTTTGTTCCCTAGTGTTCCCTAGTTCTGTGTTAACAGGGAATATCGAACACAAGACATTCCTGTCAAGTGATAAAGTTTGAATATTTAAAACAGATGTTAGGTGGTAACAAGCCGGCTGCCAGTGCCAAGATGAATGTGGAGAGATATAATTCTGTATTTGGCTGGTCGTTCATACTAATACAATTGGCAGTATTAGGGGGTGGGAAAGCCATTGGGTGGGGATCGGACGTTGTGGACAGCGACTCCTACAGGTCGGTTGGTGCGCCTGTACAGCAGAATCAACGGGGGCAGCGTGAGCCTCCCACGCGTTACTCCTCGCCACTGAGAGATCGCGCTGTACAGGTGAAAAGATGCGACGGCTGCCTCCTCGTGTACCGGAGGGGACACGTGATGCAAGGCTTGGTCCACATTGCAGCCGACCAGTGGGAGGCATGGTCTAACAACGTTCGAGACAGGGGAGGGTAGAATTGGATAATACGAAATTGGGATGGGAGAAAAATAGAAAAATGGAAAAAAATATATAGAAAAATAGAAAAAAGGTGCCAGCCATTAGACGCAGCCCTCTGTAGCAATGCCAACGCTAGATAGATAGGAATCCATCACCTTGTTTGTAGAGCTATAACTATATTCTATATTATAGCTATGGATACAATACTATGGTCATTTGCCAGTGACTTTCTTCCGGTCAAGATGCAAAAAAGAGATAATTTTTTCCATGCATACATTCGCGCGTTATACCGTGGTGAATATAAGTATGAAATGCTGAGGAATAGCCTTATAGCCGTATTATACTATAACCGTTGTCGTTTCTTGCCTGGACCCGCTATTATTCTCAAATCAAATCTATATCATAGGTATTATGTTTCATCATGAATGCATGAAAGGGGGAGGTGGGGGGTTTGATGCTTTGATCCCCACCAACGGCATACGTTGTGGACTAACGTTACAGACACACGTTCGGATCGAGATGAAGACATGCTTGGATCAACACAAGATTGATATCATATAGCCCTTACCTTGACTAGGATGTACCCCAAAAAGAATATTCCAATTATCTGATCGCGATTCCTAGTAGTGATGTCCATCGTGTCGCCAACATAATCCACCACACATCATGCATCGGGAGCATTTGATTCTTCTCAATCCGACCCTTATAACCTCTGAGATTGAGCAAAAATGTAACCACGTGTGTGTGTGACCCTGCCTCTGGTCATTGCAGTAAATGCCTGGTTAACACTTTCAGTGCCAAGGGCCCAGAAACTACTCGTTTTTGGCACTGAAAGTGTTAACCAGGCATTTTCAAATAAATGTTCTCCTGCTAAATAAGCTGTGACCTGTTTTGACCTGCACCTCAAAGAATCGGAATCGAGAATCGTTTAGAACAGGAATCGATAAGGAGAATCGGAATCGGAATCGGAATCGGTCAAATCCAAACGATACCCAACCCTACTCATACATACCCCCCTGACACTCCACTAACCGCCTTGGCCAGTCCTTCATGCAGTCTGTCAGGCTCCACAACTGGGGGCACGGACGGCTGCAGAACTTGAGAACTATTAGGAATGTCTGCCACCACCAAAACCTGCACGCATTATAATGTATATTACGACCGATAGGTCACAGACCCTCACCTGCACCTTGTGTGTACTGTTTACTTTTACTCATAGTATATATTATTATTAGACAATAATTATTATTGTCTTTCTTCTATTACCCTGCCCATACCTCTACCCCCCCCCCCTGTGCTGCTATGACGCCCACATCTCCCCCAAGGCCCGGAATATCTTATCTTATCTTATTGTATGACTTGCCGTATAAGTCATTATGCGACAGAGAAATAGCAAGAGCAATTAAACAGAAGTTAGTTTGTGTTGCCAGAGCGACGAATGGAACTCCTGTCTGAATGTCATCCCTGGAGCGGTTTGTCTTTCTCTCCAGTAATTAGTTGCTCTCGGCAACCGCAGTGCAGCGATACGAGGAGTGGAAACAGTGTTGCCATCTGCACAGAGGAGAGATGCTACAACACAACGCAGTGTCAACACAATGGAGGAGCAGAGAGTGAGTGAGTGAGTGAGTGAGTGAGTGAGTGAGTGAGTGAGTGAGTGAGTGAGTGAGTGAGTGAGTGAGTGAGTGAGTGAGTGAGTGAGTGGGTGAGTGAGTGAGTGAGTGAGTGGGTGAGTGGGTGAGTGAGTGAGTGAGTGAGTGGTGGATGAGTGAGTGAGTGAGTGAGTGAGTGAGTGAGTGAGTGAGTGAGTGAGTGAGTGGGTGGGTGAGTGAGTGAGTGAGTGAGTGAGTGAGTGAGTGAGTGAGTGAGTGAGTGAGTGAGTGAGTGAGTGAGTGAGTGAGTGAGTGAGTGAGTGGGTGAGTGGGTGAGTGAGTGAGTGAGTGAGTGAGTGGATGAGTGAGTGAGTGAGTGAGTGAGTGAGTGAGTGAGTGAGTGAGTGAGTGAGTGAGTGAGTGAGTGAGTGAGTGAGTGAGTGAGTGAGTGAGTGGGTGGGTGGGTGAGTGAGTGAGTGAGTGAGTGAGTGAGTGAGTGAGTGAGTGAGTGAGTGAGTCAGTGAGTGAGTGAGTGAGTGAGTGAGTGAGTGAGTGAGTGAGTGAGTGAGTGAGTGAGTGAGTGAGTGAGTCAGTGAGTGAGTGAGTGAGTGAGTGAGTGAGTGAGTGAGTGAGTGAGTGAGTGAGTGAGCACATAAAGTGCAGACATATAAAATCACAGTTTTTCACATTAGGATCTAACATCCCAACAGGCCACCTTGTTTATGGTTTGATTCAGTTAAAGAAAATAGACAATAATAAAAAGAGTAAGACAGAATAGACAGAGTAATAAAATAGTAGAACAAAATAGACATAAAATGAGCACATAAAGTGCAGACATATCAAATATTTCTTTTACAGTGCAATAAAATAGTTCTGGATTACTGTTCAACAGTTCAAAGTTGTCTTTACCTTCTCTGTTTGGTATCCGCAGTTTAAAACCTGACAGTCTTCCCTCCACTTTGACCCTTCGAACCTCCCACTCAGGGCAAACCTCCCTCTCAGGGCGCAGGTCTAGGCCTGGGTCCTACACCGTTTTAAAGCCTGACAGTCTTTCTTGTTTGATACCCACACAGTTTAATACCTGCATACTGTATATCCTGCTGAGTCTGACTGCACTTCCTGCTGAGTCTGACTGTACTTCCTGCTGAGTCTGACTGTACTTCCTGCTGAGTCTGACTGTACTTCCTGCTGAGTCTGACTGTACTTCCTGCTGAGTCTGACTGTACTTCCTGCTGAGTCTGACTGTACTTCCTGCTGAGTCTGACTGTACTTCCTGCTGAGTCTGACTGTACTTCCTGCTGCGTCTGACTGTACGTCCTGCTGAGTCTGTCTGTACTTCCTGCTGAGTGTGTGGTTGTTCTAATCACCAGATATTAAGCATGTTGTTAATTAAGCAAGAACATTTATAAATTAACTTTATCTGTGCATTGTTCTATAAATCCTAGTAGTACTGCACCTTGTGAATACGGTTTACTTTTACTTTGACTCTTTTCATATTTGTATTGTGTTGTATTGCCTATATCTTTGTTTGTCTTCTATTACCCTGCCCATACATGTACCTCCCCTCCCTCACGCTGCTATGACGCCTGCATTTCCAGAACAGTTGGATTGTTTTGCACCGTGTTCATAATGGTTTTGTCATAAACCGGTTGAATCTTTAGTGTTTGGGCAACAAACTATTTTTTTCTTTTATATTAATTTGATCTTGTTGTGTTGATGTCGACGGGACACAGATCACCACGTGTTCTCTGGAAAGTTGAATGAATCATAATATTTCCATTTCCATCAATAATAGGCCTAATAGATACACCATGTTGAAGCACTGGATATCAAACAGCAGATGCTCATTTTAATATTACATATATTTGAACCCATGCAACATATATACATGTGTCTGTACATACCTGCATGTAACCCATGCAACATATATACATGTGTCTGTACATACCTGCATGTAACCCATACAACATACAGTATATACATGTGTCTGTACATACCTGCATGTAACCCATACAACATAATATATACATGTGTCTGTACATACCTGCATGTAACCCATGCAACATATATACATGTGTCTGTACATACCTGCATGTAACCCATACAACATACAGTATATACATGTGTCTGTACATACCTGCATGTAACCCATACAACATAATATATACATGTGTCTGTTTTTACACATCTGTATATGATACTATATCTATATCTGTATAGACGACCTACTACCATAGTGTCTTTATACCTGTATCACTGTACATATAAATACTGCATCTCTGTACATATATGATTAGTACTATTAGTACTCATTTATATATTTTATACATAGTTATACCAAGTACAATTGTTTTGCACTAGTTTTAGTACTTAATTCTAGTACATGGTATATTGCTATTGCACTTTACTGTTACATTTGCATTCTGGTTGGATGCCAAACTTCTTTTCGTTGTACTGTACTTGACCTGTATAATGACAACACATTTGAATCGAATCTAATTTAATAACCTCCTTGGCAGGAGGGAGGTGACAGGGACTCCAGCGGAGGCTTTGAGCCGGGGACAGCGTGTGTCTGTTGTCGGTGTTGTTGTGGAATATTTTAAATGAGCCAAGACAGTGAACTGTAGAAATACAGATGAGTCTAATTGTATAGAAGAACATAGTTTTATTTCTGTGGCCACAGAAAAGTATCCTCGGTTTACAATCAGAGACCAGTCTAAACACGAGCGTCTGACCAGACAGTGAGCAAGAGCTCTGGTCAGACTTACCATAAATACCAGCTGGGAATGACAAATGAAAACAAAGATGAAAATTTTTAACAAATATGATCAAATGAAAACAAAAGATGGGTTTAGGGGTTTTATCATGTCTCACACAAGACTGATACAGTATGAAGACTAACAAGAAAAGAACAAGATGTGATTTTTCTTGGACGTGTAATATCTAAGTCACGCTGTCCTGGGCCTTGGCCGTTGTTTTAAGAACACTGTTCAGACTGTTGCCCTAGTGTCTGAGCTAAAATGCCAAAACAAGAACTGAAATCTGTAATAACAAATGTAAATGTAGAATACGGTTAAAACGCTGTTTGGAACATGACCTAAAAGATAAAAACAAGAACTTAAATCTGTAATACCAAAATGCAAATGTAGAATACTGTTAAAATGATAAAATACTCAAACGTAATCACTGCATATACCATGCCAAAGAAATATAACACTTTATTAACATCAAACAGTCAAAAGGCATAGTACTGTTACGTGTGGTCATCTTAGGATGAGGAAAGAACAGAGCACTAGTTCCTAACTAGGGGCACTAGAGGAAGAACTAACCTGGGGGTTCTTCTGAACCGGACAAACGCTCTGCACACAACCGGTCCGGGCTTTGGGCCTCTTGGTGGGCAGCGGGTGGAAAACCTTATCACTAGTCAACACAACAACACACAGATATAAACAGGAATTCTTGGACAAGTATAAGTTAGAGGAGCTTGAAAATAACGTGAACTAGTATTTTTGTAATTATTTATTTATCTTGTTGAGTTGTATTTGGAGTGTATTTCGTGACTGTTGGGAACTGGGCTACACTGGCACACCTACTTCCAGTGAATGACGCTAAGCTAGGCTAACGGTGTGGCTGTTCCCTAAGCCTAATGCGTGAACAGAGAAGAAAATGGTGTGTATCTGCTTGTCTAACTCCAGGGTAGATGGCAAATAAGCTAATTTCCCAAAAAGGAACACGTCAACATGGGAGTCAGACAAGAAGATAGATACCAATTCCCTCTCTCTGTGCGTTCAGTAGAAAGCTATTCGGCTGCAAGCTAGCCTAGCTTAGCACAAATTAATGGAAGCGGACGTGGACCAGCTAGCTTAGCTGTTAGCCGAAAACACCTCTCCCAGAGTTTTAAGCTAGGCTAGTGGTCCATATCCGCCTCCATTCATTTGAGTGAAGCTAGTCTAGCTTGCAGCCGGATAGCTTTCACTGCAACTCATATGTATGTTCTGTATCTACATATTACATCAAATATAGCGTATTCCGTCGCTATGGAGACCAGTCCCCCCCCCCCCCCCCCCCGTTAACAGTATCAATCTAATGTCCCAGGCGTCGAGAAGCGGTGACGCAGGATTTATACGCAGCTTCTCTTTTGTTGTAACAACCTTCCTCTCTCTCTCTCCCTCTCTCTCTTTCTTTTCTCTAATTTTCTCTTTTTTCTTACCCTGCTCCCCACCTCTGCTCTCTTTCTCATCCGTTTTCTTTCAGTTTTCTTTTTTCCTCAGTCTCTCTCTCTCTCTCTCTCTCTCTCTCTCTCTCTCTCTCTCTCTCTCTCTCTCTCTCACACACACACACAGACGTTCCTGCTCTCCCCGGTACAGTGGAGAGTAATGAGGCTTGTTTTTGCTGAGCTGGCACTGAACAGAGAGAAAGAGAGAGAGAGGAGAGGGAGGAGAGAGAGTGAGGAGGAGAGAGAGAGAGAGAGAGAGAGAGAGAGAGAGAGAGAGAGAGAGAGAGAGAGAGAGAGAGGAGAGAGAGAGAGATGGAGGGGACGGGTCACAGTGTGACGCATTCATGACAAGAACAAATGACCATGCGAGGAGAGAAGGGATGAGGAGAGACAGGAGGAAGGAAAGGTTGAAGGAAGGATATGGGACCTATGGTTCACTCTGGGACCCCGTTTTCAGAAAATAGCGTATTCAGGCTCCCAGAACGTGGTTCCGTGTGGACCTAAACGTGCATACAGTGGCGGCTGGCCACTGGGGGCGCTCGGGCGCCGACCCCCCTGTTAATAGAGAGAGAAGGGGAAAAAAATAGTTTTTTGTTTTATAGCCCTATAAATAATATAAACATGTTTAAAATGAATAATATTTACTCATTTTAAGTATGTTTGTGTTTCCAATGCACAATATAACGTTAATATATCAAATAAAAAAGAATCGTTTTCCCTGAACAGGAAGTGACTCACTGCGCATAGCCGCATTTCCCCTAGC
>NW_028172807.1:0-31525 GCF_963971535.1 Notolepis coatsorum | reverse complement strand
CATTATGTGAGAGAGAGAGAGAGAGAGAGAGAGAGAGAGAGAGAGAGAGAGGAGAGAGAGAGAGAGAGAGAGAGAGAGAGAGCGAGAGAGAGGGGAGAAGAGAGAGAGAGAGAGAGAGAGAGAGAGAGGGGGGAGGGAGGGAGGGAGGGGAAGAGGGGGAGGGGTGTGAACATCTTTATTTTTTCTCCTTTCAGATGTAAGTGTATTCAGTCCTCAGACTGGTCGCGTGGCGAGGCATGTGCCTCTGATAGCATCTTCTGCTGAGCTTCAGAGCAAAAACGTGGGAGGGGCTCTCTCTCTCTCTCGCTGGCCACCACCTCCCTCCCTCTGGCCTCCTTCTCCCTCCCTCACAACCTCTCTCTCCCTCTCTCACTCCCTATCTCCCTCCTTCACTCCTTCTCTCCCTCCCTCTCTCCCTGACTCACTCACTCACTCACTCACTCACTCACTCACTCACCCACTCACCTACTCACTCACTCACTCACTCACTCACCCACTCACTTACTCACTCACTCACTCACTCCCTCTCTCATCCTTCTCCCTCTGTCTCTCTCCCTTCCTCTTTCTGTCTATCTGACTCCCACTCTCTGTCTCTGTCTCTGTCTCTGTCTCTGTCTCCTCTCTCTCTCTCTCTCTCTCTCTCTCTCTCTCTCTCTCTCTCTCTCTCTCTCTCTCTCTCTCTCTCTCTCTCTCTCTCTCTCTCTCTCTCTCTCTCTCTCTCTCTCTCTCTCTGTCTCTCTCTCTCTCTCTCTCTCTCTCACCCTCTCCTAGTCATGCAGAGAGATTGATTATGGTGGAGCAGGCAGCAGCCTCTGTCTATTAGGAGCACCGTTGGCCACAAGGCGCATCTTCAGCAGAGCTGTGTGTCTGCAGGCCCGAGGCCCCGGAGGAAGCAGAGCTGTGTGTCTGCAGGCCTGAGGCCCCGCAGGAAGCAGAGCTGTGTGTCTGCAGGCCTGAGGCCCCGGAGGAAGCAGAGCTGTGTGTCTGCAGGCCCGAGGCCCCGCAGGAAGCAGAGCTGTGTGTCTGCAGGCCTGAGGCCCCGGAGGAAGCAGAGCTGTGTGTCTGCAGGCCTGAGGCCCCGGAGGAAGCAGAGCTGTGTGTCTGCAGGCCTGAGGCCCCGGAGGAAGCAGAGCTGTGTGTCTGCAGGCCTGAGGCCACGCAGGAAGCAGAGCTGTGTGTCTGCAGGCCTGAGGCCCCGGAGGAAGCAGAGCTGTGTGTCTGCAGGCCTGAGGCCCCGGAGGAAGCAGAGCTGTGTGTCTGCAGGCCTGAGGCCCCGGAGGAAGCAGAGCTGTGTGTCTGCAGGCCTGAGGCCCCGCAGGAAGCAGAGCTGTGTGTCTGCAGGCCCGAGGCCCCGCAGGAAGCAGAGCTGTGTGTCTGCAGGCCTGAGGCCCCGCAGGAAGCAGAGCTGTGTGTCTGCAGGCCTGAGGCCCCGCAGGAAGCAGAGCTGTGTGTCTGCAGGCCTGAGGCCCCGCAGGAAGCAGAGCTGTGTGTCTGCAGGCCTGAGGCCCCGGAGGAAGCAGAGCTGTGTGTCTGCAGGCCTGAGGCCCAGCAGGAAGCAGAGCTGTGTGTCTGCAGGCCTGAGGCCCCGGAGGAGGCAGAGCTGTGTGTCTGCAGGCCTGAGGCCCCGGAGGAAGCAGAGCTGTGTGTCTGCAGGCCTGAGGCCCCGCAGGAAGCAGAGCTGTGTGTCTGCAGGCCTGAGGCCCCGGAGGAGGCAGAGCTGTGTGTCTGCAGGCCTGAGGCCCCGGAGGAAGCAGAGCTGTGTGTCTGCAGGCCTGAGGCCCCGGAGGAAGCAGAGCTGTGTGTCTGCAGGCCTGAGGCCCCGCAGGAAGCAGAGCTGTGTGTCTGCAGGCCTGAGGCCCCCGGAGGAGGCAGAGCTGTGTGTCTGCAGGCCTGAGGCCCCGGAGGAAGCAGAGCTGTGTGTCTGCAGGCCTGAGGCCCCGGAGGAAGCAGAGCTGTGTGTCTGCAGGCCTGAGGCCCCGCAGGAAGCAGAGCTGTGTGTCTGCAGGCCTGAGGCCCCCGGAGGAGGCAGAGCTGTGTGTCTGCAGGCCTGAGGCCCCGGAGGAAGCAGAGCTGTGTGTCTGCAGGCCTGAGGCCCCGCAGGAAGCAGAGCTGTGTGTCTGCAGGCCTGAGGCCCCGGAGGAGGCAGAGCTGTGTGTCTGCAGGCCTGAGGCCCAGCAGGAGGCAGAGCTGTGTGTCTGCAGGCCTGAGGCCCCGGAGGAAGCAGAGCTGTGTGTCAGCAGGCCTGAGGCCCCGCAGGAAGCAGAGCTGTGTGTCTGCAGGCCTGAGGCCCCCGGAGGAAGCAGCTACTCTCTGCTACACTTCCTGCAAAGAGCAAAGTAAATCACTCTCTCTGGTCTCTCTCCTTAACCCCTATTGAACTATAGGCAAGTGGACTAAGAACACAGTCTTATTTAATATAATGTCATGTTTCTAAACACTGGACATTAAAACAGACCTACATCCTGATGGAAATGGATTAAGAAGAAGTTCAAAAAGCACATTTTCCGGGCGGCTAAGTGGCAAGGCGCTCGCCACTGTTGTACTGTCCCACCATTTGACCGAATGTCCCGCGTCCCACATATTGAGAGGATGTCCCTCTTTTCGAAGCAAAAAAAAAACATTGGTCTAAAAGCCCCTCCCTACAGTAAATGTAGCAACCCGCCTCTTGTCCACACACATTGCTCTGCTCGTGACGCTACCTCATATCGCAGATCTGATTGGTTAGGTAGTAATTTAGCGCTATAGACCACTACACTTCCGTGTTACATTGAAATCAGGGAGGAGATTGCGGGGGGGTCAAATGAATGGATGTGGACGAGAGCCGTGATGGAAGTGGTTGCCGATACGGCTGTGGGGGTGCTAGAGACATGATCGAATAGACGTTTATGCGCCTCGCTCTCCTGAACACGGCGTGACCCATAACTAATCGATCAGAACTAAATCGGCAGAGAAAAAGCCCATTTTAAAGCACCTATTCCGCGTGGACATGCGCAGAGTGCCCATGGAGTCTGGACGACGCGTGATGACGCTCGAATGAATGTGGACTGTTCTATCAGAGGGGGGAGCTTCGGTGGCCAGCCGAACAGGATAATGAAAAAATGATCCCACTAAATGGCCAGACGCGTCTTATTATGGCGACATCTACAATTACCTCATTGAGTCTACAGGTAGACTAATGTTTATATTTAAGTGCAGCGGTCTGTAGCCACTTACATGACCATCGAAGCTCCCCCCTCTGATGGAACAGTCCACATTCATTCGAGCGTCATCTCGCGTCGTCCAGACTCCATGGGCACTCTGCGCATGTCCAAGCGGAATAGGTGCTTTAAAATGGGCTTTTTCTCTGCGATTTAGTTCTGATCGATTAGTTATGGGTCACGCCGTGTTCAGGAGAGCGAGGCGCATAAACGTCTATTCGATCATGTCTCTAGCACCCCCACAGCCGTATCGGCAACCACTTCCATCACGGCTCTCGTCCACATTCATTCATTTGACCCCCCCGCAATCTCCTCCCTGATTTCAGAATCCCGGAAGTGTTGCGGTGGTCTATGCTCGTGAGAGTCGTGACACTACCTCATATCGCAGATCTGATTGGTTATAGTAATTTAGCGCGCTGTCAAAATGTCGCGCGCTGTCAACGTTTAGCAAGCTGTCAAAAAAGAATACACAACAACATTACAAGCTAACTATGAATCAAGATGGAAAGCAGTAAAAAGAAACGGACCTGCAGTTACAACCAAGACTGGCAAACGACACATGCCTGGGTGAGGCCGATGTCAGGCAATCCTCAGGGGAGATTTCTGTGTTTTGTGTCATAGTTCGTTTTCAATTGCTCATGGAGGAGAATACGACTTGAAGCGCCACAGTGGACGTGAGTCTCACATGAAAGTGGCTCACCAAAAAGAAACATCCAGATCTATGGATATGTTTCTTCTTACCCTGCCTACTTTTATACACTGCCTATCAAATTCATGTGTCGGTTCTATGCACATTTTATCTCACTACCTCCTACTGTATGCACTGTAATTTTAAGAGAACTATTTTATCACACTTTTTACTTCTTACTGATGACTATTTTTAAACTGAATCATTTTAAACTATTTTTATTATTTGTATTACTGAATCAAACTGTAAACAGAGAGCCTATTGGGATGCTAGATCCTAATGTGAAACACTGTGATTTACCATACCTTGCTATATTCTTACCCTACCTACTTTCATACACTTCCAATGAAATTCATATGTCGGTTCTATGATGTTCTGTTGTTGTGAGCGACACACTGCTCTGTTGTTCTATAAGGTAACTTAGAACTGTACTTTGTAAAGAAACTCAAAGTGTTAAGAGCGATGGAAATTCAAAGTACTAAGAGTGATACACTGCTCTGTTGTTATATATTTTTCTTTATTGAACAATCTTATCACACTTTTTAATGTCCGTTATATCTTATTATTTTTAGCCTATTTTAAACTGAATCAAACCGCACTTTTTTACTCTAATCTAATCTAATCTATTCTATTTTATTATTTGTATTGCTGAAGAACTGTGATTTGCCTAACCTTGCTACCTCTCTATCTCTTTGTATTTACATTTTAAATGTTTATGCTCGCATATGCCTGTATTTTTTACTGTTGTGAAGCACTTTGAACTGCAACCTCTGTCTGAAAAGTGTGTAGTAAATTCCCAAACATAGACTCATGATTTAACTAATGTGTAGAAATATTGGGGCCTCAAAACAATAAGTCATAGATTGTCCTGTGTGTGGTTACATAAGACTGATTGTGCAAATGCCCTCCTGGGGTGACAATGGCATAGTGGCAGCTGGGGTAAGACTTCCCTTTAGGGGGTAGATCAAAGCAGAAGACCAAAAGGTCATGTAGACATGTTATCTCCTGACACACACACAGTGAAACAACTGTTACATCAAAGAAGTGTTATCAGCTGCTTACGGCTTGGGGACACAGACAGACACACAGAGACACACACAGAGACACACACATAGCCACACACACACACTCACACTCACACACACACACACACACATTCACAGACACACACACACACTCACACACACACACACACATTCACACACATACATACACATCCACACACACACACACACACTCACACACACACACTCACACACACATAGTCACACACACACACACTCACACATACATACACATCCACACACACACACACACACTCACACACACACACACACACACACACATTCACACACACACACACACACACACACACACACACACACTCACACACACATACACATTCACACACACACACACACACACACAGGAGATCTCCAAACTAACTATTTCCTGGTATAAAATAGTAATTTGAATAAGTAAGTTAAAATATAATTAGTGTTTGGTCATACTAAAATGTCTCAATTAATGTTCAATATGATTAAATTGATTGTTACACATTCTGCAATCTGTTAAGCTTGTTATATGGTATTGAAATGTATTCTATTAAGCTAACAGAATGGTTAGATATATGTTCTGAAAGTCAAACAGACTTAGAAATATAGCTGTGTTTAGGTAATCAATATATTTTGAGGTACATCAAAGTACTAACAAGTCAAGTAATGTGTTTAAGTAAAAGATATAAGGAAATGAAAATGATGCAATGTTTAAACTTTGATTAAGGTAAAGGACAGCCTCTTTTTGCAGTTAGGTGGAGGGGGTTGGCCTATAGGCCAAACCCCTATTTTCAAAATGCAAGCTTAGCTGGCTTGTGATTGGAGCAATTAATGTGATGATGTCATCAACTCGGAGACACGGCCTTGGGCTATAAGATGGGTGTGGGATGGTGGAGAGAGGGACTCACAACTCAAGGGAACAACAGAAGAACACTCTGGAACCAACCAACACCACAAAGGACAAGACCTCTCTCACCATCTCCACCATCATCCACAAGCAAGGCGGGCAAAGGACAAAGGAACTTTTTGGAGGGAAAAACAGAATCCTCTTTGTTATCAGCAGAGAACAAAGACTTTATCAACTAGCATTCTCTTTACTGTTATATTAGCCTGGTTGTGTTCAATTACGGCATAGTGTTTTTGATCACAACTATAGCATTCTTTATTGTAATTTGTATACACTCTTAAACTCATATTAAACAACTGTTAAACTAGTTTTCCTCCTTAATTCCTGCTGCCTTTCTGCCTGCTCAGTCAGTTTGAAGAGAAGTGATTCCCAGCTTTAAAGTATTGAGACACAACGCCGAGAGTACTAACCAACAGGTTCTGAAGCAGAGCAGAACCAAAACAGCCTGGGAATCCACTTCATTTTGGTGCCGTGTTACCCGTGAACCAGTGGCGGCCCTGGACGAGATTTTTTCCCTTCACTCATCAGCCTACACGCCGGTCGACGAGGAGAACGACTGGTCGATCGTCTTCAAAGTAACTGAAGTTACAGAGAGGTGAGTGTGGAAGAAGAATGGGCTGCTCAGTTCGAACAACAAGGGGTTGGGGAAAGAAACTAAAGAATTTAACCTCATGTAATCATGATGTAAGGGTAAATTAAATTGAATATTCTGGCTGGGGAGGGCGGTTCTGTAATCACCGGCGTAGTATATTTTATAGTAAAAATGTTAGCACTATGAACGGGGCGCCGTTGCCAGTCGGAACAAGTAAGGGGATAGGAACATGTCTTAGATTCGTGCTCAGAGTTAAGCCGGGATAGACAACGTGCGTAGTATGTCTCTTAGAGTAGTGACTGAAGCACGCCGATGCATAGTATTCTCTATAGTAGAAGAGTTAGCACGAGTAGGTCTGGTTTTAGCCTTGGGCGCGGGCGGGCGTGTAGTAACAAAAATAGTGCTTAATGGAATGTTTACCGGTCGCGCCGCGTGCGGCGTTCGGGAAACGGAAATGTGCGTAAATGCTGATTTTGTAATTTTTAATTGTGTACTTTTTAATTGTGTTAGGAAGCGAGTATGAATGTATGTTTGGCGAATGTTTATGGTTAGGAGTGATTGGTGGGACGTGTGAGAGTATAGTAATGTTATTGTGTAATTTAGGGCACCGATTGGCCGTAGGGAATTTTAAGAAGAACGCCGGTTTTCCGAGGCCCGTCGAACGCAGCGGCCGTTAGCTGTGGTATTAGCCTCTGGACACCGGAGCATGCGGAGCGAAAAGTAGACGTAATTCAAATGTGTAAGGTCGATCGATAGTGTCTTGAGATTACGGGGATATGTAATGCACTTAAAAGTTTTCATATTCGTGGCGGATAAAATAGAGATGTAATGTTTAAGGTGATCGGGATTATTTAGAACCCGACCCGGAAGTCGTTTTAAGCTCGCCGGAAATGACGACGGGGGAGTCAAACTGGCGTTTTACTATTATGTTTTTATATTTCTAATTAGATCACTACACTGGCGTTTTGAGGGAAGTAGGATTCTGTTGTGGGGTATGTGGTATTGTATTAACGTTGCGAGGGGACGGCCCGCGCGGCGGAACGGGTCGTTGGGAACGTTTTTATGGGATCATGGGGGAAGCTAAGCTAATGCTACCTAGCTGCGCTAAACGGCTAAAGCGGTCGCCGGATGTGACGTCGTAAGCGCGCGCTAGGTTGAAGCTAACGAAGCTAATATGCTAAGCTAACATGCTAAGCTAACTGTGCTGACGTCATGGCATGACGGGACTCTCGGTATGTCTCGCGAGGGGGCGTCCATCTTAGAAGGGGCGCCGAGCGTCCATCTTAGAAGGGGCGCCGAGCGTCCATTTTGGGAGGGTACCGAGCGTCCATCTTGGTAGGGGTGGCGAGCGTCCATTGTTAAGGGGAAGGTGGAGTTAATTGGGAATGCAGTAGGGGGCAGAAGTGTACAGGATGAATATGTTTGGATTCTGCTCACAGAACGTTTTCATTGTACACTCTCTCTCCCCCTCTCTTCTTCTCTCTCTCCCCCTCTCTCTTCCTCTTCCTCCCTCTCTCTCCCTCTTCCTCTTCCTCCCTCTTCCTCTCCCTCTTCCTCTTCCTCTTCCTCCCTCTTCCTCTTCCTCCCTCTCCCTCTCCCTCTTCCTCTTCCTCCCTCTTCCTTCCTTTTCCTCCCTCTTCCTTCCTCTTCCTCCCTCTCCCTCTCCCTCCCTCTTCCTCCCTCTTCCTCCCTCTTCCTCCCTCTCCCTCCCTCTTCCTCCCTCTCCCTCTCCCTCTTCCTCCCTCTCCTCTTCCTCTTCCTCCCTCTCCCTCTTTCTCTCTCTCTCTCTCTCTCTTCCTCTCTCTCTCTCTCTCTCTCTCTCTCTCTCTCTTCCTCTTTCTTTCTCTCTCTCTCTCTCTCTCTCCCTCTCTCTTTCTCTCTCTCTCTCCCCCTCTCTCTCCCCCTCTCTCTCTCTCTTTCTCTCTCTCTCTCTCCCTTTCTCTCTCTCTCTCTCTCTCTCTCTCTCGCCTCCCCTCCCTCTCTCTCTCTTCCTCTTTCACCCCCCCTCTCTTTCTTTCCTTCTCTCACCCTCCCTCTCCCTTTCGCCTCCCCCTCTCTCCCTCTCCCTCTCACCTTCCCCCCTCTTTCCCTCTCTCTCTCTCTCTCTTACCCCCCCCTCTCGCTCGCTCCCCTCATTTCAACACCGCCTCTCTTCCATGTATTTCCCCTCCTAGGCCCCCCCGAAACGCTTTCTCTTTTTCTCCTGGTTTGGGGCCTGTATATAGAGTTTTGTTTATGGGTTTCAAACGCGGTGTAGTGCTGGGTAATTTGTTTATTGCTGTTTACTGTAAGGTTTCAAAGGCGGTAGGCTGAGTTTGGGACTTATTATGCGTATGTTGTTCCATATTCAGTTTTATTGTTGTTTTTAGGGAATTTCTAGTGCCGGCGGTGGTATTGCCTGCGTTGGCGCTACGCTTTGTTCGACGAGTCATTTATTCTTTTGTACAATTCAATACAAAACACTGCAATCAAGACACTGCAATCAAGACATCGAGGAGATAGTAAAAAAAAAGCTAAATATTCAAATGACAAACTTTGCATGCAATCACACTGAAATGTATAGGCTACCATGTCAACCTAAACGCTTTGTTCGTACTTCTTTCCTTACATTTGGACGGGCCCCGGCTGGGGCTCAGTACCAGTTCATGTTGGTGGGCCGTAAGTTGGAGCATGAATACTCTACTCGGCTGCAATGGGGGTGTGGGTAGACGGTTCGTCGTGGCTCACTGTCTGCCTCCACGCTTTGTGCGCTGTGTGTGACTCGTCGGTGCTCGCTGCCACACTGCGCGCATTTTTCATTTTACCAGGGGTACGGGGACTGCTAAACGTCGTGGCGGGGGTGGGCTCGCTGTCTGCCACCGCGCATTAACGGGGGTGTGCTATGCGTGCACTCGTCAAAGGCTCGCTGCCACACTACGCGCGTCGGATTATATTGTGTGTGGATATTTGTGTGATTGGTGCTGTATGTGAGTGTATGGGTTGTGAGTGGAATAATTTTTGAATATCCTTGGGTGGGGGCCCGGGGTGTCATGTTCCAGGTTCGAAACTGGGGGTGGTGCCGTGGGCCACAGGACGAGTTGGCCAGTGGAATCTCATTGGTCGGCAGGATTTTCAATATGGGGATGGTGTCGCCACCTGTGGTTATGAACGGGTAGTGTGACACTGTTCTAATTGCACGGGGACTTCAGTGACATAAGGCACTGAAAATTGATTTCTGTTCCCGTGAGAAGAGCGTTATTTTAACACCTAAAGGGTTAGGTGTTACGGGGGATATATAATAACTGTGTGAGAGATTGTGAATGGAAAATATGTGTTACTGATATGTGTAATGTAATATGAGCGAAATACATACTAGGCTTTCACGGACAGAAATAAATATAGTTACACATACACATAGTCATTTGCAAATTAGAGTAAAAGTGAGATTAATCACCTAAATTACAATGTCCGATACAGATGTTTAGGAATGATAGGCTGTAAATAACAACTTTCTGATTGACCACCATCTCAGGAAACAGCTGATGGAAAAAAAGTTCCCCGGAGTGGTAATAAGGAGGATCTTGACAACAGGATTGAGAGTCTGGGTTTCCAATGGAGACAACTGGAAAAAAGATTAAGGCGGTGTCATTGATAAATCAAAAACGAAAATTGCACAAATGCTCTCATATGATCATAGTCTAGGAGATGCCCGACATTCCATGCTTAAAGACAAATGATGGATTGTGAATGGCAAATGTCACTGATAATTAAGTGTATTTTTTGCTTCTCTCTTTTCACAGCTGCTCCAGGACGGATGGCCGGCGCTGACAATTCCGAACCCCAACAGGGAAATCGAAGAGACTGTTGACAGTCAGGGGGTATAGTATCACAAGACCGAGATTATCAATTCCTGTTTACACCAATATAAAAGTGTGAGTGAAATTAACTCAAGTTTGGTAAAAATAGTTTGAATACAGAGAAACTTGCTTTCCAAACGGTGACGTTACGAGTGATTGAAGGAAAGGTGAGAATGGAAAATACACAGATAGGAGCAACCGGAGGGTTAGATGCACTGACCATAGAAAGGGTAGACAATCTGTCTATTTCAACGACTGGAGAAGTCACAATAAAAGTGACGAAAAGATGGCCAAAGATATTCAGGCCATTACAGAACCTTGTAGTTAAAGGAGGCCGGTGTAGAATGCGTACCCAAATCAAGATAATGCCGATAACCTCTGCAGACATTACATTGACCGAATTGGACGTTGACTTGATTGGCTGGAATTTAATCGACTCCCCTTTAGTGTCCAGTGAGACGGAGGGACTGGGAATAATGTCTTTTACTCCGCCACAGGGAGTCGTTGCAGCAAGCGACCCAGAGACAGCTGTATTACCCGAGTCGATCCAAGCTGAACTGTCCGTTGCAGATGACTGCCAGTTACAGACGTGCCTCCCTCTCGAAGAACAGCTAGCCGAGGCTAGACGGGTAGTGGACTATCTCCAAGGCCTACTCCAGCCCACACAGCCCGGAGGGGGGACAGGTTCCAATCGCCTCTCTCCCTCTCCCTCTGGAGAACCAGATGGCCAGAGACAGGCCCAGTTGGGGCCACAGCCCGTGCCGGAACAACAACTAACCCCAATAGGACCACCCACGAGGTGGCAACCACGAGGAAAAGGTGTAGGCAAAGGCAGGAATCCGATTGGCTACCGTGTGCGGCAGGTGCACTGTTGGACGTGTGGGACCCTCGGACACATTGCTCGGTACTGTACAGAGCAGGACCATACATCCCCAACAGGGCGTGTTTGTGCAGGAACAGGTGGCGGGCCCCTCCCAACCACGGGCCCCTCTCAAGGAACTGTGACTGGACCAAATAGGTACGTGGCTTTCTCCTCCGAACAGGCTCCAGGGAACCATGGCGATGATGGCACACCACCAGGACGTGTTCTGGGCCCGATGACCCCAGGGTCATCCGGTCACAGGCAATTGACCCACCGGGTCCCACAACCCGGGGGAGACCGCCAGTGTTGTTGGGGCTGTGGAGTGAAGGGTCATTTTCAAAGGTCATGTCTGCAGAGGCCACCGGCAGAATAAAAATATATGCAACTGACTAGGGTAGAGGTGGGATATATTGAATGATAAAATATGCTCCTGATTAGATTATGAATGAAAGTTACTAAAAACGAATGTATGGGTGACTGACAAATGCATGAACTAATCAGACTGACAAGAGGTCAAATTATGTTAAACGGTTAATCGATATTAGACAGGGTGATGATGTGACACTGCGGCAGCTAGTGATCAGTAAATTATCCATGCTCGGTCAACATTCAGATTGATCAAGAGGTGGACTGCATGATTAAGAAATTGAAAAGACTCATAGTTGTTTCTAGTATTTTATAGTATTGATAGAAGCATATTAACAGTTATGAGCAATAGAATAGGTGTTTGTTTACTTTTATTTTTACTTCTCTTTTCTAGTGTGATATGAGCAATTCCTGACTTAGGCCGGGAGTGTACATTTCGTTTATTCATTTGATTTCCCTTTTTATATCTTAGTTAAAAATGAGCTAGAAAGCTCACGAGTTTGGTTTATTTTTTCATTTATTGATTTGGCAGCGTTTTCTTTGTGTTTTGTTTTCTGTTTTCTTTCTTTCTGTGTTTTTTCTTAGGATACCTGGCAAGCTGGGAGTGATCTCGACACATCAGGACGGGGTAGTATGTCTGTAAAATGGACTGGGAACAAAGTGAAGGAACATGAGCTAGTTATGGATTTTTGTTCTCCGGCCATTGAATACCCAGTTTTAGCGGCTGGGGGTGTGTCGTGGTTGATAGTAGTGTTGGGGAGCATGATTCTCTGTACATTAATGAAGCTCAATAGATTTGGTCGCTATTGGCCAAATTAGTATTGTGTAGGGTGTGAACATGTGCAATTGATAATTGGCTTGTGATGTATAAGATGTGTGTTTAAGGCGGACTGTGAATTGTTGCCATACACGCAGGTTACTGGGAGAATGGATGTCAGTGCTGTCCGGTCCGGGATGCAGCTGTCCGAAACCAGAGGAAGACGGTAACGATGTTTTCATGTGTATTTCACATCGAGAGGTGGAGAGTATACTGTTTTGACAGCATAATATAATGAGAGCCATGTGAATTTTTCAGAATTTTGAAATTTAATGATCTAGAAGCCATGAAATATATAGATAAATGATTTGGAAAAGAAAGTTGTCAAAAGCTCAGACCAGTAAAGAGAGTCTGAGGGATGGAAATTATGGATTCTCAATCAATTGTTGTGGTAGAAGTGATCCCCACTGTGCCCCGAAGCGATATATTCACTACAGGACACGGATGGGAGAGGACACTGGCTAGTGTCTACCCAGCGGTTCCATGGGGAACCACAACACTGCGGAGAACCAGGAGACGCCTACCTATCGGGCCGGGAGAGTCTTGGCCAACGCAGTGACCGAGTCTTGAGGCTTCAGAAGGGAAACGACAGACAACCAACGAGGAGACAGCAACGACTCCGGCTGTCAACAGAAGCAAGGCCTCAACTACTGATCCGAGGGTCAACCAGCGAAGGGGTCGAGCAGCCAGCAACGACCTCCCCATCGCTGTGAAGAATAGAAGATACTACAGCAGGGGGCTCTACCCCCTAAGAGAGGATCTCCACGAGTCAAGATGTGCTTGACAGAAGATGGGGTGTAATAAGAAAGGCAATTTGCTTTCTGAGTTGCACCCAGCAGTCGTGATATTGCACCAGCTCTGAGCAATAAAGAGGAGGCAGGGTCAAATCTAAAAAACATGGACCCCCCTCCTCAAATGCTCTATTGATCTTGGTACGAGAACAAGTATTAAAGACTGCACATGATCACAAAAACTGAAATGGCTAATTTGAATTTTAGGATCTGAGTGTGACAAATCAGATATATATTTTATCCTAATATGATTTAAAAATGTCTTAAGTGTTATCTAGATAGTAGTGTGTAGAGATTGATATCTATGTTTGACATATTAAGGATAGGTAAACTATCCGAGTGGGGATCTGTAGTAAATTCCCAAACATAGACTCATGATTTAACTAATGTGTAGAAATATTGGGGCCTCAAAACAATAAGTCATAGATTGTCTGTGTGTGGTTACATAAGACTGATTGTGCAAATGCCCTCCTGGGGTGACAATGGCATAGTGGCAGCTGGGGTAAGACTTCCCTTTAGGGGGTAGATCAAAGCAGAAGACCAAAAGGTCATGTAGACATGTTATCTCCTGACACACACACAGTGAAACAACTGTTACATCAAAGAAGTGTTATCAGCTGCTTACGGCTTGGGGACACAGACAGACACACAGAGACACACACAGAGACACACACATAGCCACACACACACACTCACACTCACACACACACACACACACATTCACAGACACACACACACACTCACACACACACACACACATTCACACACATACATACACATCCACACACACACACACACACTCACACACACACACTCACACACACATAGTCACACACACACACACTCACACATACATACACATCCACACACACACACACACACTCACACACACACACACACACACACATTCACACACACACACACACACACACACACACACACACTCACACACACACATACACATTCACACACACACACACACACACACAGGAGATCTCCAAACTAACTATTTCCTGGTATAAAATAGTAATTTGAATAAGTAAGTTAAAATATAATTAGTGTTTGGTCATACTAAAATGTCTCAATTAATGTTCAATATGATTAAATTGATTGTTACACATTCTGCAATCTGTTAAGCTTGTTATATGGTATTGAAATGTATTCTATTAAGCTAACAGAATGGTTAGATATATGTTCTGAAAGTCAAACAGACTTAGAAATATAGCTGTGTTTAGGTAATCAATATATTTTGAGGTACATCAAAGTACTAACAAGTCAAGTAATGTGTTTAAGTAAAAGATATAAGGAAATGAAAATGATGCAATGTTTAAACTTTGATTAAGGTAAAGGACAGCCTCTTTTTGCAGTTAGGTGGAGGGGGTTGGCCTATAGGCCAAACCCCTATTTTCAAAATGCAAGCTTAGCTGGCTTGTGATTGGAGCAATTAATGTGATGATGTCATCAACTCGGAGACACGGCCTTGGGCTATAAGATGGGTGTGGGATGGTGGAGAGAGGGACTCACAACTCAGCAGGAAACAACCAGAAGAACACTCTGGAACCAACAAACCCACGAAGACCTCTCTCACCATCTCTTACCATCTCATCCACAAGCAAGGCGGGCAAAGGACAAAGGAACTTTTTGGAGGGAAAAACAGAATCCTCTTTGTTATCAGCAGAGAACAAAGACTTTATCAACTAGCATTCTCTTTACTGTTATATTAGCCTGGTTGTGTTCAATTACGGCATAGTGTTTTTGATCACAACTATAGCATTCTTTAATGTAATTTGTATACACTCTTTCTCTCTTATTAAACAACTGTTAAACTATCTTTCCTCCTTAATTCCATTTGCCTTTTGGCCTGCTCAGTCAGTTTTGAAGAGAAGTGATCCCAGCTTTAAAGTATTGAGACACAACGCCGAGAGTACTAACCAACAGGTTCTGAAGCAGAGCAGAACCAAAACAGTCTGGGAATCCACTTCAAGTGCTATACAAATAAAGTTATTATTAAACCAAAAAATGATAGCCAGACGGACAAGGTCACTGCAGCGGAGATAACAAGCGTCTATCACACTGTACAACACTCCCATTCATACAGGTCAGCCGACTGTGGTAGCAAGCTAGCTCCTGTCATTTGACCAGACTCAGATATTGCAAAAAAAATATTGTGTGGTCGTACAAAAGCTACATCCATAGTTATCCATAGTTATTCTAATAGAGAAACACAATTTATTTGTATTATTATTTTTGTTCCCTAGTGTTCCCTAGTTCTGTGTTAACAGGGAATATCGAACACAAGACATTCCTGTCAAGTGATAAAGTTTGAATATTTAAAACAGATGTTAGGTGGTAACAAGCCGGCTGCCAGTGCCAAGATGAATGTGGAGAGATATAATTCTGTATTTGGCTGGTCGTTCATACTAATACAATTGGCAGTATTAGGGGGTGGGAAAGCCATTGGGTGGGGATCGGACGTTGTGGACAGCGACTCCTACAGGTCGGTTGGTGCGCCTGTACAGCAGAATCAACGGGGGCAGCGTGAGCCTCCCACGCGTTACTCCTCGCCACTGAGAGATCGCGCTGTACAGGTGAAAAGATGCGACGGCTGCCTCCTCGTGTACCGGAGGGGACACGTGATGCAAGGCTTGGTCCACATTGCAGCCGACCAGTGGGAGGCATGGTCTAACAACGTTCGAGACAGGGGAGGGTAGAATTGGATAATACGAAATTGGGATGGGAGAAAAATAGAAAAATGGAAAAAAATATATAGAAAAATAGAAAAAAGGTGCCAGCCATTAGACGCAGCCCTCTGTAGCAATGCCAACGCTAGATAGATAGGAATCCATCACCTTGTTTGTAGAGCTATAACTATATTCTATATTATAGCTATGGATACAATACTATGGTCATTTGCCAGTGACTTTCTTCCGGTCAAGATGCAAAAAAGAGATAATTTTTTCCATGCATACATTCGCGCGTTATACCGTGGTGAATATAAGTATGAAATGCTGAGGAATAGCCTTATAGCCGTATTATACTATAACCGTTGTCGTTTCTTGCCTGGACCCGCTATTATTCTCAAATCAAATCTATATCATAGGTATTATGTTTCATCATGAATGCATGAAAGGGGGAGGTGGGGGGTTTGATGCTTTGATCCCCACCAACGGCATACGTTGTGGACTAACGTTACAGACACACGTTCGGATCGAGATGAAGACATGCTTGGATCAACACAAGATTGATATCATATAGCCCTTACCTTGACTAGGATGTACCCCAAAAAGAATATTCCAATTATCTGATCGCGATTCCTAGTAGTGATGTCCATCGTGTCGCCAACATAATCCACCACACATCATGCATCGGGAGCATTTGATTCTTCTCAATCCGACCCTTATAACCTCTGAGATTGAGCAAAAATGTAACCACGTGTGTGTGTGACCCTGCCTCTGGTCATTGCAGTAAATGCCTGGTTAACACTTTCAGTGCCAAGGGCCCAGAAACTACTCGTTTTTGGCACTGAAAGTGTTAACCAGGCATTTTCAAATAAATGTTCTCCTGCTAAATAAGCTGTGACCTGTTTTGACCTGCACCTCAAAGAATCGGAATCGAGAATCGTTTAGAACAGGAATCGATAAGGAGAATCGGAATCGGAATCGGAATCGGTCAAATCCAAACGATACCCAACCCTACTCATACATACCCCCCTGACACTCCACTAACCGCCTTGGCCAGTCCTTCATGCAGTCTGTCAGGCTCCACAACTGGGGGCACGGACGGCTGCAGAACTTGAGAACTATTAGGAATGTCTGCCACCACCAAAACCTGCACGCATTATAATGTATATTACGACCGATAGGTCACAGACCCTCACCTGCACCTTGTGTGTACTGTTTACTTTTACTCATAGTATATATTATTATTAGACAATAATTATTATTGTCTTTCTTCTATTACCCTGCCCATACCTCTACCCCCCCCCCCTGTGCTGCTATGACGCCCACATCTCCCCCAAGGCCCGGAATATCTTATCTTATCTTATTGTATGACTTGCCGTATAAGTCATTATGCGACAGAGAAATAGCAAGAGCAATTAAACAGAAGTTAGTTTGTGTTGCCAGAGCGACGAATGGAACTCCTGTCTGAATGTCATCCCTGGAGCGGTTTGTCTTTCTCTCCAGTAATTAGTTGCTCTCGGCAACCGCAGTGCAGCGATACGAGGAGTGGAAACAGTGTTGCCATCTGCACAGAGGAGAGATGCTACAACACAACGCAGTGTCAACACAATGGAGGAGCAGAGAGTGAGTGAGTGAGTGAGTGAGTGAGTGAGTGAGTGAGTGAGTGAGTGAGTGAGTGAGTGAGTGAGTGAGTGAGTGAGTGAGTGAGTGGGTGAGTGAGTGAGTGAGTGAGTGGGTGAGTGGGTGAGTGAGTGAGTGAGTGAGTGGTGGATGAGTGAGTGAGTGAGTGAGTGAGTGAGTGAGTGAGTGAGTGAGTGAGTGAGTGGGTGGGTGAGTGAGTGAGTGAGTGAGTGAGTGAGTGAGTGAGTGAGTGAGTGAGTGAGTGAGTGAGTGAGTGAGTGAGTGAGTGAGTGAGTGAGTGAGTGGGTGAGTGGGTGAGTGAGTGAGTGAGTGAGTGGATGAGTGAGTGAGTGAGTGAGTGAGTGAGTGAGTGAGTGAGTGAGTGAGTGAGTGAGTGAGTGAGTGAGTGAGTGAGTGAGTGAGTGAGTGAGTGAGTGAGTGAGTGGGTGGGTGGGTGAGTGAGTGAGTGAGTGAGTGAGTGAGTGAGTGAGTGAGTGAGTGAGTGAGTGAGTCAGTGAGTGAGTGAGTGAGTGAGTGAGTGAGTGAGTGAGTGAGTGAGTGAGTGAGTGAGTGAGTGAGTGAGTGAGTGAGTCAGTGAGTGAGTGAGTGAGTGAGTGAGTGAGTGAGTGAGTGAGTGAGTGAGTGAGTGAGCACATAAAGTGCAGACATATAAAATCACAGTTTTTCACATTAGGATCTAACATCCCAACAGGCCACCTTGTTTATGGTTTGATTCAGTTAAAGAAAATAGACAATAATAAAAAGAGTAAGACAGAATAGACAGAGTAATAAAATAGTAGAACAAAATAGACATAAAATGAGCACATAAAGTGCAGACATATCAAATATTTCTTTTACAGTGCAATAAAATAGTTCTGGATTACTGTTCAACAGTTCAAAGTTGTCTTTACCTTCTCTGTTTGGTATCCGCAGTTTAAAACCTGACAGTCTTCCCTCCACTTTGACCCTTCGAACCTCCCACTCAGGGCAAACCTCCCTCTCAGGGCGCAGGTCTAGGCCTGGGTCCTACACCGTTTTAAAGCCTGACAGTCTTTCTTGTTTGATACCCACACAGTTTAATACCTGCATACTGTATATCCTGCTGAGTCTGACTGCACTTCCTGCTGAGTCTGACTGTACTTCCTGCTGAGTCTGACTGTACTTCCTGCTGAGTCTGACTGTACTTCCTGCTGAGTCTGACTGTACTTCCTGCTGAGTCTGACTGTACTTCCTGCTGAGTCTGACTGTACTTCCTGCTGAGTCTGACTGTACTTCCTGCTGAGTCTGACTGTACTTCCTGCTGCGTCTGACTGTACGTCCTGCTGAGTCTGTCTGTACTTCCTGCTGAGTGTGTGGTTGTTCTAATCACCAGATATTAAGCATGTTGTTAATTAAGCAAGAACATTTATAAATTAACTTTATCTGTGCATTGTTCTATAAATCCTAGTAGTACTGCACCTTGTGAATACGGTTTACTTTTACTTTGACTCTTTTCATATTTGTATTGTGTTGTATTGCCTATATCTTTGTTTGTCTTCTATTACCCTGCCCATACATGTACCTCCCCTCCCTCACGCTGCTATGACGCCTGCATTTCCAGAACAGTTGGATTGTTTTGCACCGTGTTCATAATGGTTTTGTCATAAACCGGTTGAATCTTTAGTGTTTGGGCAACAAACTATTTTTTTCTTTTATATTAATTTGATCTTGTTGTGTTGATGTCGACGGGACACAGATCACCACGTGTTCTCTGGAAAGTTGAATGAATCATAATATTTCCATTTCCATCAATAATAGGCCTAATAGATACACCATGTTGAAGCACTGGATATCAAACAGCAGATGCTCATTTTAATATTACATATATTTGAACCCATGCAACATATATACATGTGTCTGTACATACCTGCATGTAACCCATGCAACATATATACATGTGTCTGTACATACCTGCATGTAACCCATACAACATACAGTATATACATGTGTCTGTACATACCTGCATGTAACCCATACAACATAATATATACATGTGTCTGTACATACCTGCATGTAACCCATGCAACATATATACATGTGTCTGTACATACCTGCATGTAACCCATACAACATACAGTATATACATGTGTCTGTACCTACCTGCATGTAACCCATACAACATAATATATACATGTGTCTGTTTTTACACATCTGTATATGATACTATATCTATATCTGTATAGACGACCTACTACCATAGTGTCTTTATACCTGTATCACTGTACATATAAATACTGCATCTCTGTACATATATGATTAGTACTATTAGTACTCATTTATATATTTTATACATAGTTATACCAAGTACAATTGTTTTGCACTAGTTTTAGTACTTAATTCTAGTACATGGTATATTGCTATTGCACTTTACTGTTACATTTGCATTCTGGTTGGATGCCAAACTTCTTTTCGTTGTACTGTACTTGACCTGTATAATGACAACACATTTGAATCGAATCTAATTTAATAACCTCCTTGGCAGGAGGGAGGTGACAGGGACTCCAGCGGAGGCTTTGAGCCGGGGACAGCGTGTGTCTGTTGTCGGTGTTGTTGTGGAATATTTTAAATGAGCCAAGACAGTGAACTGTAGAAATACAGATGAGTCTAATTGTATAGAAGAACATAGTTTTATTTCTGTGGCCACAGAAAAGTATCCTCGGTTTACAATCAGAGACCAGTCTAAACACGAGCGTCTGACCAGACAGTGAGCAAGAGCTCTGGTCAGACTTACCATAAATACCAGCTGGGAATGACAAATGAAAACAAAGATGAAAATTTTTAACAAATATGATCAAATGAAAACAAAAGATGGGTTTAGGGGTTTTATCATGTCTCACACAAGACTGATACAGTATGAAGACTAACAAGAAAAGAACAAGATGTGATTTTTCTTGGACGTGTAATATCTAAGTCACGCTGTCCTGGGCCTTGGCCGTTGTTTTAAGAACACTGTTCAGACTGTTGCCCTAGTGTCTGAGCTAAAATGCCAAAACAAGAACTGAAATCTGTAATAACAAATGTAAATGTAGAATACGGTTAAAACGCTGTTTGGAACATGACCTAAAAGATAAAAACAAGAACTTAAATCTGTAATACCAAAATGCAAATGTAGAATACTGTTAAAATGATAAAATACTCAAACGTAATCACTGCATATACCATGCCAAAGAAATATAACACTTTATTAACATCAAACAGTCAAAAGGCATAGTACTGTTACGTGTGGTCATCTTAGGATGAGGAAAGAACAGAGCACTAGTTCCTAACTAGGGGCACTAGAGGAAGAACTAACCTGGGGGTTCTTCTGAACCGGACAAACGCTCTGCACACAACCGGTCCGGGCTTTGGGCCTCTTGGTGGGCAGCGGGTGGAAAACCTTATCACTAGTCAACACAACAACACACAGATATAAACAGGAATTCTTGGACAAGTATAAGTTAGAGGAGCTTGAAAATAACGTGAACTAGTATTTTTGTAATTATTTATTTATCTTGTTGAGTTGTATTTGGAGTGTATTTCGTGACTGTTGGGAACTGGGCTACACTGGCACACCTACTTCCAGTGAATGACGCTAAGCTAGGCTAACGGTGTGGCTGTTCCCTAAGCCTAATGCGTGAACAGAGAAGAAAATGGTGTGTATCTGCTTGTCTAACTCCAGGGTAGATGGCAAATAAGCTAATTTCCCAAAAAGGAACACGTCAACATGGGAGTCAGACAAGAAGATAGATACCAATTCCCTCTCTCTGTGCGTTCAGTAGAAAGCTATTCGGCTGCAAGCTAGCCTAGCTTAGCACAAATTAATGGAAGCGGACGTGGACCAGCTAGCTTAGCTGTTAGCCGAAAACACCTCTCCCAGAGTTTTAAGCTAGGCTAGTGGTCCATATCCGCCTCCATTCATTTGAGTGAAGCTAGTCTAGCTTGCAGCCGGATAGCTTTCACTGCAACTCATATGTATGTTCTGTATCTACATATTACATCAAATATAGCGTATTCCGTCGCTATGGAGACCAGTCCCCCCCCCCCCCCCCCCGTTAACAGTATCAATCTAATGTCCCAGGCGTCGAGAAGCGGTGACGCAGGATTTATACGCAGCTTCTCTTTTGTTGTAACAACCTTCCTCTCTCTCTCTCCCTCTCTCTCTTTCTTTTCTCTAATTTTCTCTTTTTTCTTACCCTGCTCCCCACCTCTGCTCTCTTTCTCATCCGTTTTCTTTCAGTTTTCTTTTTTCCTCAGTCTCTCTCTCTCTCTCTCTCTCTCTCTCTCTCTCTCTCTCTCTCTCTCTCTCTCTCACACACACACACAGACGTTCCTGCTCTCCCCGGTACAGTGGAGAGTAATGAGGCTTGTTTTTGCTGAGCTGGCACTGAACAGAGAGAAAGAGAGAGAGAGGAGAGGGAGGGAGAGAGAGTGAGGGAGAGAGAGAGATAGGGGAGAGGGAGAGAGAGAGAGATGGAGGGGAGAGGGAGGGAGAGAGGGAGAGAGAGAGAGAGAGAGAGAGAGAGAGAGAGAGAGAGAGAGAGAGAGAGAGAGAGAGAGAGAGAGAGAGAGAGAGAGAGAGAGAGAGAGAGAGAGAGAGAGAGAGAGATGGAGGGGACGGGTCACAGTGTGACGCATTCATGACAAGAACAAATGACCATGCGAGGAGAGAAGGGATGAGGAGAGACAGGAGGAAGGAAAGGTTGAAGGAAGGATATGGGACCTATGGTTCACTCTGGGACCCGTTTTCAGAAAATAGCGTATTCAGGCTCCCAGAACGTGGTTCCGTGTGGACCTAAACGTGCATACAGTGGCGGCTGGCCACTGGGGGCGCTCGGGCGCCGACCCCCCTGTTAATAGAGAGAGAAGGGAAAAAAATAGTTTTTTGTTTTATAGCCCTATAAATAATATAAACATGTTTAAAATGAATAATATTTACTCATTTTAAGTATGTTTGTGTTTCCAATGCACAATATAACGTTAATATATCAAATAAAAAAGAATCGTTTTCCTGAACAGGAAGTGACTCACTGCGCATAGCCGCATTTCCCCTAGCGGCTCCTAGCCGTATTTCTCGCCCGGGCTAGACGCAATAGCGCTCTGAGTGCGTCATCGCTGTATCCGTCGCAGCCAATCAGTGCGTAGCGCGCTGTGCGTTGAAATATGATGTATTATGTTAGAAGCCGGGCGCGATTTGAAGCGGTCTAGGCAAGCAGCCGTAGCAGCGTCTAGAATTTCCGTAGCCGCATTTCGCGGAGACGCTCTCTGATTGGCCGACGTCAGTTTCTAGGTTTCTAGGTTGGTAGATACTAGTTGTGTTGTTGTGATGCAGCTATTTCTCTTAGAGCGTGACGGCAAGTTCTTTCGACGGTTAAGCTTAGGCACTCTTTCAAAGTTGGTTAAGGTTAGAGTTTGTCTTAGAGCATGGCGATAGAACGCCAGGTAGTTTGCAGTCTGTTCGACGCGGAAATGGACAAAGAAATCATCAAAGTACTTGTGTTGTGTGGTGCTAACAGCTAACACTTGGCTAACAAGCTATATGGCGGATGCAGTCTGGACAGTGGACAGTGGTCTGGATATACATCAACATATGGATTATACACTTTATCAAGCCCTCCTGCCCTGGACGTTTCGACTAAACAGTGAGTCTCTCTCTCTCTCTCTCGCTCTCTCTCTCTCTCGCTCTCGCTACACAGCTGTCTCCGAGAAATGCGGCTACGGAAAGTATTGACTGTGCTTGCTGAGACGATAATAGGCTAGCGATTCAAAACGCGCTGCTGTGTTGTGAACTATAACATTAATTTAGCTGCTGCTGATGCATAATGAATGAATGGTGAGTTGTTTAAAATGACAACATATACATGTGTTAATTATTTTATTGGATTGATCCGAGAGACAGACAGAGAGAGAGATTGCTCCAGAGCATCTCAGAGCATTACATTACATTTTCAACTCGACCTAACGTGAACCCCCGGCTGCAACCACCCAACAGTAGATTGTACAAGCCGCTACTGCGTGCATACGATCAAATACTTTGGCGGATACACCCAAACTCGTCTCCGTGTGGACATGGCCTAAGGGACAAAGAACTCTGCCAACAACAGCTCATTCAGAATCTGACCTTAGATTCAAGATTCAAGATTGTTTATTGTCATGTGCACAGTTAGACAGACAGTTTGCCATACAATGAAAATCTTACTTTGCTAGTCCGCCCTTCACACAAAATCACACAATACTTAACTAAAACATATTTAAATACAAGCCAGTGCTAGAAAATAGATAAATATAATATATACAAGGCAGTGAGTAACATTGCACGGTCAGTGTTTACAATATAAATGTAGGTGACAGTGGGTCACAGCAGCAGTTAAAAAAAGTACTCTGTTAATGGTACTGTTTGTAAAACGCACCTATATTCTGATTTACAGTTGTGTTATTCTCCATCTCCAGGTTAAACTGGATGTCTGTGAATATACTCCTCCATGTTGAGACGGTCCAGAACACCAGAGCGGGGGGCTCCCCTCAGAGCAGAGAGAACCCCCCTAACGAGACCTCATCTGGGGTCACACAGCGGGGGGAGGGAGGGCTGTGTAAAGGGTTAACGGAGGATTACTGACAAGAGATTCCAGACGGGGTGCAGCAGGGTCAGCCCTTCAAGAGAGGAGGGGGAGAGGAGAGGAGGAGAGGAGAGGAGAGGAGGAGAGGGGAGGAGTAGAGGAGGGAGGTGTAGAGAGGAGGTGTAGAGAGGAGGAGTAGGAGAGGAAGAGTAGGAGAGGAGGTGTAGAGAGGAGGAGTAGAGGAGGGAGGTGTAGAGAGGAGGTCTAGAGAGGAGGAGTAGGAGAGGAAGAGTAGGAGAGGAGGTGTAGAGAGGAGGTGTAGAGAGGAGGTGTAGAAAGGAGGTGTAGGAGAGGAGGTGTAGGAGAGGAGGTGTAGAGAGGAGGAGTAGAGAGGAGGAGTAGAGAGGAGGTGTAGAGAGGAGGTGTAGAGAGGAGGAGTAGAGAGGAGGTGTAGAGAGAAGGAGTAGAGAGGAGGAGTAGAGAGGAGTAGAGAGGAGGTGTAGAGAGGAGGAGTAGAGAGGAGGATTAGAGAGGAGGAGTAGAGAGGAGGTGTAGAGCGGAGGAGTAGAGAGGAGGTGTAGAGAGGAGGAGTAGAGAGGAGGTGTAGAGAGGAGGTGTAGAGAGAAGGAGTAGAGAGGAGGTGTAGGAGAGGAGGAGTAGAGAGGAGGTGTAGAGAGGATGTGTAGAGAGGAGGTGTAGAGAGGAGGAGTAGAGAGGAGGAGTAGAGAGGAGTCGAGAGGAGGAGTAGAGAGGAGGAGTAGAGAGGAGGAGTAGAGAGGAGGTGTAGAGAGGAGGTGTAGAGAGGAGGAGTAGAGAGGAGGAGAGAGAGGAGTAGAGAGGAGGTGTAGAGAGGAGGTGTAGAGAGGAGGTGTAGAGAGGAGGGAGTAGAGAAGGAGTAGAGAGGAGGAGTAGAGAGGAGGTGTAGAGAGGAGGAGTAGAGAGGAGGAGTAGAGAGGAGGTGTAGAGAGGAGGAGTAGAGAGGAGGAGTAGAGAGGAGGTGTAGAGAGGAGGAGTAGAGAGGAGGTGTAGAGAGGAGGAGTGGAGAGGAGGAGTAGAGAGGAGGTGTAGAGAGGAGGAGTAGAGAGGAGGAGTAGAGATGAGGAGTAGAGAGGAGGAGTGGAGAGGAGGTGTAGAGAGGAGGAGTAGAGAGGAGGTGTAGAGGGGAGGTGTAGAGAGGAGGTGTAGAGAGGAGGTGTAGAGAGGAGGAGTAGAGATGAGGAGTAGAGAGGTGTAGAGAGGAGGTGTAGAGAGGAGGAGTAGAGAGGAGGAGTAGAGAGGAGGAGTAGAGAGGAGGAGTAGAGAGGAGGTGTAGAGAGGAGGTGTAGAGAGAGGAGTAGAGAGGAGGAGTAGAGAGGAGGAGTAGAGAGGAGGAGTAGAGAGGAGGTAGAGAGGAGGTGTAGAGAGGAGGTGTAGAGAGGAGGTGTAGAGAGGAGGAGTAGAGAGGAGGTGTAGAGAGGAGGGTAGAGAGGAGGTGTAGAGAGAGGAGTAAGAGAGAGTGTAAGAGAGGTGTAGAGAGAGGTGGAGAGGAGAGAGTGGAGAGGAGAGAGGAGGAGTGTAGAGAGAGGAGGTAGAGAGGAGGTGTAGAGAGGAGAGTAGGGAGTAGAGAGGAGGTGTAGAGAGGAGGTGTAGAGAGGAGGAGTAGAGAGGAGGTGTAGAGAGAGGAGTAGAGAGGAGGTGTAGAGAGGAGGAGTAGAGAGGAGGAGTAGAGAGGAGGAGTAGAGAGGAGGAGTAGAGAGGAGGTGTAGAGAGGAGGTGTAGAGGAGGAGGAGTAGAGAGGAGGTGTAGAGAGGAGGAGTAGAGAGGAGAGTAGAGATGAGGAGTAGAGAGGAGGTGTAGAGGAGGTAGAGATGAGGAGTAGAGATGAGGTGTAGAGAGGAGGTGTAGAGAGGAGGTGTAGAGAGGAGGTGTTGAGAGGAGGAGTAGAGAGGAGGAGTAGAGAGGAGGAGTAGAGAGGAGGTGTTGAGAGGGTGTTGAGGAGGTGTAGAGAGGAGGTGTGAGAGGAGGAGTAGAGAGGAGGTGTTGAGAGGAGGAGTAGAGAGGAGGAGTAGAGAGGAGGAGTAGTAGAGGAGGTGTTGAGAGGAGGTGTAGAGAGGAGGTGTAGAGAGGAGGTGTAGAGAGGAGGAGTAGAGAGGAGGTGTAGAGAGGAGGAGTAGAGAGGAGGTGTAGAGAGGAGGTGTAGAGAGGAGGAGTAGAGAGGAGGAGTAGAGAGGAGGAGTAGAGAGGAGGTGTAGAGAGGAGGTGTAGAGAGGAGGTGTTAGAGAGGAGGTGTAGAGAGGAGGAGTAGAGAGGAGGTGTAGAGAGGAGGAGTAGAGAGGAGGAGTAGAGAGGAGGAGTAGAGATGAGGAGTAGAGAGGAGGTGTAGAGAGGAGGAGTAGAGAGGAGGTGTAGAGAGGAGGTGTAGAGAGGAGGTGTTGAGAGGAGGAGTAGAGAGGAGGAGTAGAGTGAGAGTAGAGAGGAGGAGTAGAGAGGAGGAGTAGAGAGGAGGAGTAGAGAGGAGGTGTAGAGAGGGGAGTAGAGAGGAGGTGTAGAAGAGGAGTAGAGAGGAGGTGTAGTGAGGAGGAGTAGAGAGGAGGAGTAGAGATGAGGTGTAGAGAGGAGGAGTAGAGAGGAGGTAGTAGAGATGAGGAGTAGAGAGGAGGAGTAGAGAGGAGGAGTAGAGAGGAGGAGTAGAGAGGAGGTGTAGAGAGGAGGAGTAGAGAGGAGGTGTAGGAGGAGGAGTAGAGAGGTGTAGAGAGGAGGAGTAGAGGAGGTGTAGAGAGGAGGTGTAGAGAGGAGTGAGAGGAGGAGTAGAGAGGAGGAGTAGAGAGGAGGTGTAGAGAGGAGGTGTAGAGAGGAGGAGTAGAGAGGAGGTGTAGAGAGGAGGTGTAGAGAGGAGGTGTAGAGAGGAGGTGTAGAGAGGAGGTGTAGAGAGGAGGTGTAGAGAGAGGAGTAGAGGAGGTGTAGAGAGGAGGTGTAGAGGTGTAGAGAGGAGGAGTAGAGAGGAGGAGTAGAGAGGAGGTGTAGAGAGGAGGAGTAGAGAGGAGGTGTAGAGAGGAGGTGTAGAGAGGAGGAGTAGAGTGGAGTTGTAGAGAGGAGGAGTAGAGAGGAGGTGTAGAGAGGAGGAGTAGAGAGGAGGTGTAGAGAGGAGGAGTAGAGAGGAGGAGTAGAGGAGGAGGAGTAGAGAGGAGGTGTAGAGAGGAGGTGTGAGTGGGAGTAGAGGAGGAGTGAGAGGTGTAGAGAGGAGAGTAGTGAGGAGGAGTAGAGAGGAGGAGTAGAGAGGAGGTGTAGAGAGGGTGTAGAGAGGAGGAGTAGAGAGGAGGTGTAGAGAGGTGTAGAGAGGAGGTGTAGAGAGGGTGTAGGAGGTGTAGAGAGGAGGTGTAGAGTGGAGGGTTGAGAGGAGGGTGTAGAGAGGTGTGAGAGGGGTGTAGGAGGTGTTGAGAGGAGGTGGTAGAGAGGAGGAGTAGAGGGAGGTGTAGAGAGGAGGAGTAGAGAGGAGGTGTAGAGAGGAGGTGTAGAGAGGAGGTGTAGAGAGGAGGTGTAGAGAGGAGGAGTAGAGAGGAGGTGTAGAGAGGAGGAGTAGAGAGGAGGTGTGGATGAGGAGTAGAGAGAGGGTGGAGAGGGGTGTGAGGAGGTGTGTAGAGAGGAGGTGTAGAGAGGAGGTGTAGAGGAGGAGGAGTAGAGAGGAGGTGTAGAGAGGAGGTGTAGAGAGGAGGTGTAGAGAGGAGGTGTAGAGGAGGAGTAGAGAGGAGGAGTAGAGATGAGGAGTAGAGAGGAGGAGTAGAGATGAGGAGTAGAGAGGAGGAGTAGAGGGAGGAGTGAGAGGAGGTGTAGAGAGGAGGGTAGAGAGGAGTGTAGAGAGGAGGAGTAGAGAGGAGGTGAGTAGAGATGAGGAGTAGAGAGGAGGAGTAGAGAGGAGGTGGAGAGGAGGTGTAGAGAGGAGGAGTAGAGAGGATGTGTAGAGATGAGGAGTAGAGAGGAGGTGTAGAGAGGAGGAGTAGAGAGGAGGTGTAGTGGAGTGTAGAGGAGGTGTAGAGAGGAGGAGTAGAGAGGAGGAGTAGAGAGGAGGAGTAGAGATGAGGAGTAGAGAGGAGGTGTAGAGAGGAGGTGTAGAGAGGAGGAGTAGAGAGGAGGAGTGGAGGGAGGTGTAGAGAGGAGGTGTAGAGAGGAGGAGTAGAGAGGAGGGTAGAGAGGAGGAGTAGAGATGAGGTTGTAGGAGAGGAGGAGTAGAGAGGAGGTGTAGAGAGGAGGTGTAGAGAGGAGGTGTAGAGAGGAGGAGTAGAGAGGAGGTGTAGAGAGGAGGTGTGAGAGAGGAGTAGAGAGGAGGAGTAGAGAGGAGGTGTAGAGAGGAGGTGTATGAGGAGGAGTAGAGAGGAGGTGTGAGAGGAGGAGGAGTAGAGAGGAGGTGTAGAGAGGAGGTGTAGAGGAGAAGAGTAGAGAGGAGGTGTGAGAGGAGTGTAGAGAGGTGTGAGGGAGGTGTAGAGATGAGGAGTAGTGAGGAGGTGTAGAGAGGGTGTAGAGAGGAGTAGAGAGGAGGAGTAGAGAGGAGGTGTAGAGAGGCAGGTGTGAGAGGAGGTGTAGAGAGGAGGTGTAGAGAGGAGGAGTAGAGATGAGGAGTAGAGAGGAGGTGTAGAGAGGAGGAGTAGAGAGGAGGAGTAGAGATGAGAGAAGAGGAGGAGTAGAGAGGAGGAGTAGAGAGGAGGAGTAGAGAGGAGGTGTAGAGAGGAGGGTAGAGAGGAGGTGTAGAGTGAGGAGTAGAGAGGAGGGTAGAGAGAGGTGTAGAGAGGGAGTAGTGAGGTGTAGAGAGGAGGAGTAGAGAGGAGGTGTAGAGAGGAGGTGTAGAGAGGAGGTGTAGAGAGGAGGAGTAGAGATGAGGAGTAGAGGGAGGAGTGGAGAGGAGGGTAGAGAGGAGGTGTAGAGATGAGAGTAGAGAGGAGTAGAGAGGAGGAGTAGAGAGGAGGTGTAGAGATGAGGAGTAGAGAGGAGGAGTGGAGAGGAGGTGTAGAGAGGAGGTGTAGAGGAGGAGGAGTAGAGAGGAGGTGTAGAGAGGAGGAGTAGAGAGGAGGAGTAGAGAGGAGGAGTAGAGATGAGGAGTAGAGAGGAGGTGTAGAGAGGAGGAGTAGAGAGGAGGTGTAGAGAGAGAGTAGAGAGGAGGTGTAGAGAGGAGGAGTAGAGAGGAGGTGTAGAGATGAGGAGTAGAGAGGAGGAGTAGAGAGGAGGAGTAGAGATGAGGAGTAGAGAGGAGGAGTAGAGAGGAGGTGTAGAGGAGGAGGTGTAGAGAGGAGGTGTTGAGGAGGAGTAGAGAGGAGGAGTAGAGAGGAGGAGTAGAGATGAGGAGTAGAGAGGAGGTAGAGAGGAGGTGTAGAGAGGAGGAGTAGAGAGGATGTGTAGAGAGGAGGAGTAGAGAGGAGGTGTAGAGAGGAGGAGTAGAGAGGAGGTGTAGAGAGGAGGAGTAGAGATGAGGAGTAGAGAGGAGGAGTAGAGAGGAGGAGTAGAGATGAGGAGTAGAGAGGAGGTGTAGAGAGGAGGTGTAGAGAGGAGGTGTAGAGAGGAGGTGTAGAGAGGAGGAGTAGAGAGGAGGTAGTAGAGAGGAGGAGTAGAGAGGAGGAGTAGAGATGAGGTGTAGAGAGGAGGTGTAGAGAGGAGGAGTAGAGAGGAGGAGTAGAGAGGAGAGAGAGAGGAGGAGTAGAGAGGAGGAGTAGAGAGGAGGTGTAGAGAGGAGGTGTAGAGAGGAGAGAGTAGAGAGGAGGAGAGAGAGGAGGAGTAGAGAGGAGGTGTAGAGATGAGGTGTAGAGAGGAGGTGTAGAGAGGAGGTGTAGAGAGGAGGTGTAGAGAGGAGGTGTAGAGAGGAGAGTGTAGAGGAGGTGTAGAGAGGAGGAGTAGAGAGGAGTAGTAGAGAGGAGGAGTAGAGAGAGGAGTAAGAGGAGGTAGAGAGGGTGTAGAGAGGAGGAGAGTAGAGAGGAGGAGTAGAGAGGAGGTGTAGAGAGGAGGAGTAGAGAGGAGGTGTAGAGAGGAGGAGTAGAGAGGAGGTGTAGAGAGGAGAGTAGAGAGGAGGAGTAGAGAGGAGGAGTAGAGAGGAGGAGTAGAGAGGAGGTTGTAGAGAGGAGGAGTAGAGAGGAGGTGTAGAGAGGAGGAGTAGAGAGAGGAGTAGAGAGGAGGAGTAGAGAGGAGGTGTAGAGAGAGGAGGGAGTAGAGAGGAGGTGTAGAGAGGAGGAGTAGAGAGGAGGAGTAGAGAGGAGGAGTAGAGAGGAGGAGTAGAGATGAGGAGTGAGAGGAGGTGTAGAGAGGAGGAGTAGAGAGGAGGAGTAGAGAAGGAGGAGTAGAGAGGAGGAGTAGAGAGGAGGTGTAGAGAGGAGGAGTAGAGAGGAGGTGTAGAGAGGAGGAGTAGAGAGGAGGAGTAGAGAGGAGGAGTAGAGAGGAGGAGTAGAGAGGAGTGTAGAGGAGGAGGTGTAGAGAGGAGGTGTTGAGAGGAGGAGTAGAGAGGAGGGAGTAGAGAGGAGGAGTAGAGATGAGGTGTAGAGAGGAGGAGTAGAGAGGAGGTGTAGAGAGGAGGAGTAGAGAGGATGTGTAGAGAGGAGGTGTAGAGAGGAGGAGTAGAGAGGAGGAGTAGAGATGAGGAGTAGAGAGGAGGAGTAGAGAGGAGGAGTAGAGATGAGGAGTAGAGAGGAGGAGTAGAGAGGAGGAGTAGAGAGGAGGTGTAGAGAGGAGGTAGAGTAGAGAGGAGGAGAGGAGAGGAGGAGTAGAGAGGAGGAGTAGAGATGAGGAGTAGAGAGGAGGAGTAGAGAGGAGGAGTAGAGAGAAGGAGTAGAGAGGAGGTGTAGAGAAGAGGTGTAGAGAGGAGGTGTAGAGAGGAGGAGTAGAGAGGAGGAGTAGAGAGGAGGAGTAGAGAGGAGGTGTAGAGAGGAGGAGTAGAGAGGAGGTGTAGAGAGGAGGAGTAGAGAGGAGGTGTAGAGAGGAGGAGTAGAGAGGAGGTGTAGAGAGGAGGTGTAGAGAGGAGGAGAGGAGGAGTAGAGAGGAGGTGTAGAGAGGAGAGTGTAGAGAGGAGGTGTAGAGAGGAGGAGTAGAGAGGAGGAGTAGAGAGGAGGAGTAGAGAGGAGGAGTAGAGGTGTAGAGAGGAGGAGAGGAGGTGTAGAGAGGAGGTGTAGAGAGGAGGAGTAGAGAGGAGGTGTCAGAGAGGAGGAGTAGAGAGGAGGTGTAGAGAGGAGGTGTAGAGAGGAGGTGTAGAGAGGAGGAGAGTAGAGAGGAGGAGTAGAGAGGAGGTGTAGAGATGAGGTGTAGAGAGGAGGAGAGGAGGAGAGGAGGAGTAGAGAGGAGGTGTAGAGAGGAGGTGTAGAGAGGAGGAGGAGAAGAGGAGGAGTAGAGAGGAGGTGTAGAGAGGAGGAGAGGAGCAGGTGTAGAGAGGAGGTGTAGAGAGGAGGTGTAGAGAGGAGGAGAGTAGGAGAGGAGTAGAGAGGAGGTGTAGAGAGGAGGAGAGGAGCAGGTGTAGAGAGGAGGTGTGAGAGAGGAGGAGTAGAGAGGAGCATGTGAATGGAAGGTCAAATGAAAGGATTTGGAGAGAAAAGGAG
>NW_028172808.1:0-3000 GCF_963971535.1 Notolepis coatsorum | reverse complement strand
CCCACTACTGTTCTCCCTGTACACCAACAGCTGTGCCTCTCTACACCCCTCGTCAAACTCCTGAAATTCGCTGACGACACGGGTCTCATCTCCAGGGGGGACGAGTCGGCCTACAGGAGGGAGATCGAGAGGCTGCAGAGCTGGTGCAGCTGCAACAACCTGGAGCTCAATGCTCAAAAGACAGTGGAGATGGTAGTGGACTTCAGGAAGAAAGCAGCCCTGCCCCCTCCCATCATACTGGGAGGCACTCAGGTGGCCTCCGTGGAGTCATGCCGATTCCTCGGCATGACCATCTCCCGGGATTTGAAGTGGGAGCTCAACATCACGGGCCTACTCAAGAAGGCCCAGGGGAGGATGTTCTTCCTCCGGCAGTTGAAGAAATATAAACTGCCGAGGACCATGATGGCCCAATTCTACAACGGCCATCATTGAGTCCATCCTCACCCACTCCATCATCTCCTGGTTCCCCGCTGCAGCGGCAAAAGATCTTGCAAGCTGCAGCGGGTGATTCGCTCCGCGGAGAGGGTGATCGGCTGTCCCCCTGCCCTCCCTCAGGTCCCTCCACGACTCCAGGGCGCTGAAGAGGGCGAGGAAGATCATGGCCGACCCATCCCACCCCGGTCACAGCCTCTTCACCCTGCTCCCCTCTGGGAGAAGGCTGAGGATGCCAAAGGCTGTGAAAGCTCGTCACAGACTGAGCTTCTTCCCCTCAGCCGCCAGGCTGATCAATGCCTCAGGTCCCCCCCCCCCCCCCCCCCCCCCCCCTGCCCCCAAGTGACACTGGCACAATGACACTGACTGCACTGCACTAGTCCGTACTGGATCTCTGCACACTTCACTTTATATATATATATGTATTTTATTTATTGATTAATCCCCCACTGCACTGTTTTCGTTTCTTGTCTGTGTTGGTGTTTGTTTACTGTGAAAAAAGAAAGAATGCATACACTGTATTGCTGCAACAATTACCAATGTGTTTTACACAAATGGCTCAATAAAGGAATCTGAATCTGAAATAAGGGAGCAGCTGTTTAGCAACCTGCCACTGTAATGTTGGTGCGACTGTATTATGTGCTGAACCTCTGGTGAACCGGCATGAGTATTGTCTCTGTGCACTTTATTGATGAAAATTATTGCTTTTAATGCACCAATGAACATGAATGATGCTTTTTATACATTAAAAAATAATGAAACATGAATACTACGACTAATGCACTCGAATATGCACTAAGAATGCTCGATGCACTTCGGATGCCAACGTGCCACTTGCAAACTAGGAGACAACGATGGAAATAAGTCCTGCTTTTCGTTTGATCCCTGACGAGGCAAATACAAATGTTGATCTGTCAATGTTGTTATGTTTGTTGTCAATCAAATCAAATCAAAATCAAGCTTGATGAAGAGATCCAGGCCAAGGAGGTTGGTTCCCCGCTGTGCCACATGGAAGGGGAATGAGGGAATGTGTATTATTACCATAACGGACAGGCAGGTGAAGGGTGCCCACCATCTCAATGGTAGAATGTGCATACCCCGGGGCGCCCGAGTGGCGCACCGCATACAGCACTACGGTGCAACATGGCCGACCCGGGTTCGACTACCGGACCTGGTGAGCTTTGACCGAATGTCTCCCCCGGTCTACTATCTTCCATTCCTCCTCTCTCTCTCTCTCTCTCTACCGGACTGCCGGACGGTAGCAAAAATCAATAAAAACCTACAAAAACATATCCAGGATGAGTGGCATGCTAACCTCCCCCAGCTGCATGAATGAATGAATACTTTATTTAACAGATTGCAGAATGGGTACAATACAGTACAGCTCAATACACACAATTGTTAAGGGGATGCAGACCAGAGAAAGACTTTTGTCTTGTTTACATCAGGGTCCCTCATTTTCAATTCATGACATTTAATACACAACATACATGACATGCCATTTATGACATAGGGACATACAGGTATATAGTACTGTTACATTTGTGACATATACGATATGCAAATATACAGTACTGTTACCCAGAGATCCTAACAGAAAATATATACATATGATGGGGAGGACTGTGCAAGTTTTGAATGATACTTGTGTGGAACGAATATGACTAATTCCGGTGTATCCTCCAGAACCAGACTGGGGAAACCTGTGCCGCTGTGCCACGTTGGCTGGAGCTGAACGACAGACTTTAGCAAAATGGTGTAATAATTTAGAAGAGTTTCTGCAAGCCTGTCCACGGGCAGGGCACTGTGGGGCCCTTGTTGCATGTGGGAATTAGATCCTCAGTTGGCGCAACTGCGTCTTGGGCCCACAGTGGGGCGCTGTCTACTCATTTGTTGTGCATGCAGGCTGTCGTCGTCATCAGTGGGCGGGGAAAACGGTGACGACGGGTCTGTGCGCGCAGTCTCTCTCGTCGTGAAGCTCATCGTCGGATAATCCAAGCCAGCGCCACAATGTAGGCATTAAAACCTGATTGATTGATTGAAATTTGTATTAACAGATTACAGAATGGGTACAATATACAGTACGGCTCAATACACACAATTGTTAAGGGGATGCAGACCAGAGAAAGACGTTCCTATATGAATTGAAAATGGGGGACCCTGATGGAAACAAGACAAACGTCTTTCTCAGGTCTGCATCCCCTTAACAATTGTATGTATTGAGCCGTACTGTATTGTACCCATTCTGCAATCTGTTAAATAAAGTTTTCATTCATTCATTCATTCATTCATTCATTCATTCATTCATTCATTCATTCATTCGTCTTGTTTACATCAGGGTCCCCCATTTTCAATTCATCATAATGTATGACATACAGCCAGGTAGACAGTACTGTTGCATCTAGACATTATGACATACCAGATCTACAAATATAAATATCTACTGTTGATCCCCTGGCGCTCTAAATATCTACTGTTGATCCCCTGTCCCCCTAAATATCTACTGTTGATCCCGTCCCCCTAAATATCTACTGTTGATCCCCTGTCCCCCTAAATATATACTGTTGA
>NW_028172809.1:24459-54855 GCF_963971535.1 Notolepis coatsorum | reverse complement strand
TAAGTGCCTTGTTGACTGCTATCGGCCTATCGGCCGATAAGCTCAAATGTGCCGATAGCAGTCGCCGATAACTAACCATCCATTTGTGTAGCGTCAAGACAAAAAAAAAAATGCACTCGCGACCTACCTGCACAACGCCCGCCGTCCGCCCCACACACACACAAGCTACTGCATCAAAGTTACTATTTATGATTAACAAGACATTCGTTTTGTGGCATTAACGTTATATAGTTAGTGTTACACGGACAATAACATCAGCATATTATTATTACCCATAGCAGCAAGGCATTACTCCGAGTCCGTTCATAGCCGGGAGGCAGACGACTAACGTTACTGGTGAAAATGTGATTTACGTTGGAATACTCCTTTGCCAACTTGCTGTACTTTGCTTGCAGGTCTGCAGCCATTATTACTGGATTAAGAATAGCCCCAACTTTAGCCAACGTAACGTTATGGCTAAACCTTTAACATTAGTTAACCCTAGCTTTCGGTTAGCTGTTCAATGCTAATGTAATAACACAACCAAGCGAATCCATCAGAGCTCCCCATCAACACCGCTCTGTCGGGAGGATGGCATTTAAGAAAGTATCTGCTGTTAAAATGACACAAACATTCGTTTTGTGGCATTAACGTTATTATAGTTAGTTACACGTTCAATTACATCAGCATAGTATTTACCCGAAGATAGCAAGCAAGCCGTGCATAGCTCGGTTACATTCCGTTGCTCATTCCGTACCCAACTACACATTCTGCAATCTGTTAATAAAGTTTTCAACCAGACAAATGTATAGAAAGGCTTTGTTTTATTATAACATTTGTTGCAGTAAAATCATTGTGTCTCGTTTGGCCATCCTGTGGAGCGCGCTGGTCGGCGGGCACTGCCGGGCAGCTAACTTATTAGCTTGTTGTGGTTCTGAGTTTGACTCGCATTCTCACAAGCAGATCAATGGCGGCATGCCCCGAAGTAGAAAAATGAATATTCGCTTGGTGGTAAGCAGGAGGTGGGTGCTAGCGGTGTGGCGTAATTGGCCGAATCGACTGTCAATCAAAATGGTTCCATTGCATTGGTTGAAAGCTCTGGTTGAGAGAATAGTATCCCGCTGCAGGCCGCCAGAATGGTTCCATTGCATTGGTTGAAAGCTCTGGTTGAGAAAATAGTATCCCTCTGCAGGCCGCCAGACGATACTGGGAGAGGGATCAGTGATACCATAAACATATTTCTTGATGTTTCCTTTTTTAAGTAAGTAAAGAGGCCTACAAATACAAACACACATACAAATATACAGTAGTTTCATTAAAAAAATTAAAAAAAAATTAAAAAAAAAAATTAAAAAAATATTAAAAAAAATTAAAAATACTTATTTTTTGCCACAATTATCGGTATCGGTATCGGTATCGGCCGATTGTGTTAGTTGAACAATCGGTATCGGTATCGGTGGCCAATTTACATATCGGTGCACCCCTAATTCTCACTCTATCTCACTATCTTTACTCTCATTATCTATATATCTACTATATCTCACTATCTCTCTACTCTCTCACTTTCTCTCTCTCTCACACTCTCTCTCACTCACTCACTCTCTCTCTATATCTCACTCCCTCTCTCACTATCTCTATATATACCGCCTCACTCTCTCTCACTATCTCTACTCTCACTATCTCTATATCTCCTATCTATACAAGTTCAAGTTCAAGTTCAAGTTATTTAATAGTTGTCATACAGAAGTACAGAATACTTTCATACAAAATGCTTCTTACTATTACGCTACAGAGACTGTGCTAGACAAGATAGTATCAAATAACATAATAACATAATATAGCATGAATTTAGAAGAAGAAAATGAGGTCACAGTGTTCGGTATAGACATATGTACAATGTTCTGAGTTACCATATAATATACAATACACAATACTATGCAGTGTACTAATGTACAGTACTATCTAGTGCAAAGCAGAAATGGGATGAGGTACAATTTTAGGTACAATTTACAGTAAGGTGTACGAGTTGTAGTGCAATCCTTCATCCATAAATATAAAGTGTGGGGAGTGGGTGCTACAGTGTGTTTGTTTAAAGTGGGTGTGTGCTATAAAGTGTGTGGAGTGGGTGCTACAGTGTGTTTGTTTAAAGTGGGTGTGTGCGTGTGGATGTGTGTGCTATGTGCGTTTGGTGGTTGTTGTTGTGTAGTGTTCATTCATTGTTCGTTTAGCAGCCTGATGGCCTGGGGATAGAAGCTACTTCTGAGTCTTTCTGTGCTCGCCTTGAGACTCCTGTATCGCTTGCCTGACCGCAGCAGTTCGAAGAGGCAGTTGTTCGGGTGACTGGAGTCTTTAATGATTCTCTTAGCCTTGCCCTTGCAACGCTTGTAGTAAATGTTCTGGAGGGTGGGGAGCCCCCCTCCAATTGTGCGTTCGGCTGAACGTGTCACTCTTTGTAGTCTGCTTTGGTCTTTTGCAGTGCTATTCCCAAACCAGGAGGTGATGTTGCCGGTCAAGATGCTCTCTATTGTACATGAGTAGAAGTTCTTAAGGATCTTCTGGCTGACTTGGAACTTCCTTAGGCGCCTGAGGAAGTAGAGGCGTTGTCGTGCCTTCTTCACCACACTGTTAATGTGTGTGGTCCATGTCAAGTCCTCGGATATGTAGGCTCCGAGGTACTTGAAGCTGTTGACTCTCTCAACCGGTGCCCCGTCGATGCTGAGGGGGCTGTAGTCCTTGACCCCCGACCTCCTGAAGTCCACAATCATCTCCTTTGTTTTGCTGACGTTCAGGGAGAGGCTGTATACGCTATCTTTCTCACTCTCTCTATACTCTCGCTCACTCTCTCTATCCTCTCATTCTCTCTATCTATAATCTCACTCTCTATCTCACTATTTCTACTCTCACTATCTATATATCTCATCTCTCTCTACTCTCTCTATATCTATCTACTCTCTCCCTCCTGTCACTCTCCTCTCCATGTCCCTTAAATCCACTTTTTACTCACTTTTCAGGTGTATTTGTTTTTGAGTACAACAGTCGTGTCTACAATAAAAACATGTCTTTGTTTTTTTAGTAAAACAGTCGTGTCTACAATAAAAACATGTCTTTGTTTTTGAGTAAAACAGTTGTGGCTATATAACCACCACATAATTGTTTTCAGGCTACAGACAGGAACCAGCCTTATAATAAAATGATCAACCCCCCCCCCCCCCCCCCCCAAAAGAAAATTATAGAAAAAGGCATTGCTAAGCTGAGTCTTATCGACTCGCCATATCAAGACGTGTGTCGTTCCCACTTTACAAGGGCATTACGTCACATTATGCAAAGTGTTTCTTTGTCTCAAACACTGTTAAAATGCCCCCCCCCCCTCCCCCCGAAGGCGAGAACCCTACGCATAATCTCAAAACAAAAACAAGCGGAATGTTGCGAGAGGAAGGCGTTTTCATTACGAGCGGTGTAGGCGAGTGCACGGGAGCCACTCAAATTATGATTCAGCAATAACCCCGGGCTGTCTGAGAACCCCTGTTTAAAGGAAGCCTGTGTGTTTGTTCCTCTCTGCGTTCCTCACTGCAGGATTGTGTGAGAACGGTGGAAATGATAGGAAGTAGAATATTTATTTCTCACGGCCGGAATGGAATGATCTGGAAGATGCCACAGGACTTCTTTACGCTTTCCTTTACGACATTCACACTTATTCAAGTTCGAGTTTCAGGTTCAAGTTCTGTTTTATTTGTCACATATAAGGTACATGTACTTTATTTGTATTTGTTTTTATAATTTTTTTGTTCTAACTTTTTCTGTATTTTTGCTCCCATCCCAATTTAGTCCTTATGCCAATTCCCTTCCTGGTCGTTGCACGCATTGTCCCACTGTCGGCCTAGGGAGGGTGTAGAACTACCACATGCCTCCTCCGATACATGTGGAGTCAGCCAGCCACTTATTTTCACCTGACAGCGAGGAGTCTCACTGGGGGAATGTAACGCATGCAGGGGTTCACGCTATTCCCCCCCGACTCCCTCCCTGCTGAACAGGCGCCCCGACCGACCAGTAGGAATCACAGTTTACAACGACCAGGACACAGACCCCGCCGGCTTCCCACCTGCTAACACTGCCGATTGTGTTAGTAGGGACGACTGACCAAGCCGGAGGTACCGCGGCGCTGACAGCTGGATTCAATCCCAGAGTCTCTGCGGTGGTAGGCGAGTGCATTCTCCACTGCGCGACCCAGCCACCCCGGTGCATGTACTTTATAGTGAAATGCTTGGTTCTGTGTGACCCCCCTGAAATACCGTACAGTAAAAGAAAATAGTTAAAATGTAGTAAAGTAAAAGAGTAAAAGACTAAACACTATACAAAATACAAAACTAAAACTTATAAAATGCAAAAGAACTAAATGCAAAAATTAGGTAGAGGTAGTGCACATTTGTAAGAATAAATAGATAAAATATGGTGTAGTGTTTAAAAAGTAAAGTGTCTAAAGTGAATGAATTCCACATGACACAAAATACTGCTTCATTATTTAAAAAACATCTTAAAAAGGACCTTAATTAGTAAATATATATAACATTTTACAAATTAATTGTAATGCATCTTATCTTATGTCCATGTAAATTGTAATGTGTGTTTTAATTTGTTTGGATTTGAAGCCATGACGATGGGGCGGATTTAGGATTGTAGGAGATCCGGGGCTTAGCCCAGATGGGCCCACTTTTTTTTTTTTTTTTTTTCTTTTTTTTTTTGGCAGGCAATGGGTGGTTTGGAGGGGGTCCGGAACGACCCCCGCCACAACAGATTTTTCTTTAATTTAATGAACCTGTACGTGCAATTTCCTGCAATATAGAGCCTTCAATCTTGACCAATAAAGCTGCTCTTTTCACTATAAAACTCAGTACGTTATGGTTAGATTTATATATTGGGGGGGGATATATCATATTTTTCATATAATCAAAAAGTGGTGGAGCAAGATCATACCTTTGCTCCCCCAAGTTCAATAGTGGGAGAGCAGAGATGCTCCGAATGCTCTTATGGCCAGGCGTCTATGATTCACTGATACAAAGTAAAATAGTGCAGTGCAATAAAATAGTTAGTAAAATAGAATAAAATAATGCAATAGTGCATTGCAATAAAATAGTTATCATCGTATTTTTTCGGGAGGCCGGTAAGGAGTGCATTACAGTAGTCGAGTTGGCTTGAGATAAATGCATGGATCTGGTTTTCAGCGTCCTTTTGATTTATAAATGGCCGTACTTTAGCTATGTTTCTAAGGTGGAAGAATTAAGTTTTTGTCAACTTGTTGATTGTGATTTAAAGCTTAGGTCTGAGTCTACCATAACACTAAGACTTAACTCACTCAAATACAGTTAGCAGCTGGATAGACCACAGATGGAAATTAGCTTCTGCTAAATCTGGTGCAAACATATTTTCATGTAACAATGATGAATTGTAAATTTTTTTTTTTTTTTTTTTTTTTTTTTTTTTTTTTTAAATAGATTCGGGGCTTTTCAGAATACATCCGGGGCTTGAGCCCAGGTAGCCACCCCCTAGCTCCGCCCCTGGATGTCATGTTCTTATTTCTCCTTAAACTAATACTTAGTATACTAAACGTATACTAAACTACTGGGAAACTTTACATTAAAAGCTGCAGTGTGCCTATCATATAGCCCACTAGACCTATAATGTATACAACCACTTCAGGTAGTTCATGTAGGAATGTATTAAAAACATTATAATAATGAATAAATATATGTGTGGCAGTATTTAAATTATCTGTTGTTTACTCTCAAAGCACCAAGCTAATCATAATATCAGAGTAAAAAATAAAATAATAATAAAAATAACGTAGCCCTAAGCTTTCTTTAAGCGTCCTCACTGCCTTTGAGAAGCCTCTGTTACGGTACGTGGGAGAGTGAGAAGCTCTCTCCAGGGTAATTTACAGTCCGCCTACGCCCCGTTGCACAATTGCCTTAGCCTTGTCACACGACAAACAATTTTTCATTCAAACTTTCTATTCAAAGTTAATCGTGAGTTAAAAAAAATAATGGCGTTAATAGAATCGGGCAAAAGCGTGTTAATACCGCGTTAACTTTGACAGCCTTAATAATATCTTATCTTATAATATCGTATCTTATCATATAATATATTATCTTATTGTATCTTATAATATATAATATCTTATCTTATCTTATAATATATAATATCTTATCTTATAATATATAATATTTTATCTCAATATTGAAGAAGTCACGTCCCTGGTCGTTGCCTATGTGGCCAGTTTCCTCCACCACTGGCTCGTAGTCGGTAAGCTATGCTGTTCTTTTACACACATACTGGGCTGCCAGGCGGAGATAATTCGATTCCCGTCACCTCCTGCATCTCATGCACCAATCATATTCAGGGGAAGGATGATTGATGTGGGCTATCTGGCCAAGATGACTTCACAACACTCCCAGCCGCCTCTCCTCCCCCATGGGAAAACAACGCACTGCACTTTTATTTGCTTTTAGCTAGATTGAGAATTCAAATGAGCCCAACATGGTTTGAAAGCTACTGTGTTACGCTAACTAGCAGACTTGAGTTATGCCGCTCCCAGATCCGTGTTGCCGTAATGTGCCGAATGTAAGACAGGGTTTTTTTTTGTGTGGAAAAAGTCTGCAAAAGGGGCGTTGTCTTATTTTCATGGTCTAGAGAGAGACTATTGAATGTCATTATACATTCACAACAACAGATCATGCCAAACGAGTGTTCTCCAGGCGAGTCAATGTCTTTCTCTCTGTATCTGCAGTGACAGGTACGCCTGCAGTGACAGGTGCAAAAAAAAAAAAAACGACAGGCATCATCTTGGATACCCGTGCTCTGCATACTGAGATGGAGAGCGACAGCGAGGAATAATCTATGGACGTGGAGTACGAGCTAAGATTTAGGCAATAGGCAGGGGTGTAAAAAGAAAGTATGGGGACCGTCTCAAAATCGTACTCAAGTAAAAGTCAGAGTATCTGGATAAAAACACACTTGAGTAAAAGTCAAAACATTTCTACGTTTAAATGTACTTAAGTACTAAAAAGTAAAAGTAAAAACTTTTTTTCTGACTGTCTATTCTTCTGATAGCAGGTGTTTAATCAAAGATTCCCCCTTTCTAGTCTTGCACACGGACCAATCAGCATGGGTATGGGCGGGTTAATTTCCCATTGATGGGGATTTGATTGGCTGTTTTTAAATAAAGCGCGGCCGCAGGATTAATAACGTTAACGTTAGTTTGGCCAGAGAAACAATACTAATTAAAATAGTTGGACCTGCGAGATTTGTACTTTGTACTTTGTAGGTCTGCATTTTAAATGTAAGGAGTAAAAAGTATTTTTTTTCTCTGAAATGTAATTGAGTAAAAGTAACAAGTATACAAACCTAATAATACTTGAGTAAAGTACAAATCCCCAAAATCAGTACTTAAGTATTGTAACAAAGTACAATTACTCAAGTACTTTACACCCCTGAGTACGAGCTAAGATTTAGGCAATAGGTCATTCTGCTTTAACCCTTTCACTGCCGCCCTACCAAACGGTTAACCCTTTCACTGCGACAATACACAGACGGTTAACCCTTTCACTGCCACACAACAGCCGACCGTCGGTTGTGTGATAGTAAAGGGTTAACCTTCTGTCGTGTGGCAGTGAAAGGGTTAAAACAGAGCAAAGTGCCGAATGCATCAAACAAACTGTCGAGCAGCCAAGAAACTTCCAGGAGATTGAAAGAGATTTTCTTTACAAAAACAAGATTTGGTCTTGAGAAAGGCCTCTTCTAATCAGGGTTGTCTTGAAGTGTAGCATAGCAAAGCGAATGCTAACCGTTTTATGTAGGTATAGTGAATGGAAAATGGTAAAGTGATTGGCGCAGGGATGTAGATAATTAAATAAAAACACAGATTTGAGTGGTTTAACCTAGTTTGCTAGTTAGTCCATTAGTCAAGCTTTCTGTCCACTTAGGATCAATTTGATAGTTTCTGGCAGTTTATTTCGTGGCAGAAAAACGTTTTAAGGTGATTGAAATGGAAAATAAAATGTCACTTGAGCTGAAAGGAAGCTGTCAATCAAGTGTGATCTGATCACGCCCCCAAGACAATCCTGAGAAAGGGTCTGAGCAGCGAGATGAAATACATTTGAGCTGGGTTTTATAATAGCTATTAAGGTTTATTATTTATATTGTATTTATTATTATCATTATCGTTATTATAATTATTGAAATGTTGGTGCCATGCTTGATATGACATACATCTTTTACTATTTCTGGACCCAACAGTGTTTTCTACATTCACCTAATTATGCACCAAAGCTATGGAACACCCTACCTATGTACATTAGGGAGGCTAGATCACTACATATTATGATAATATGAGTACTAAATATGTACCTCTTCACCTTAGCCTTTTAATACACTCTGCCACTTAGACTCATTACATCGATGCTCACTTCGATTATTGCACTGTAAATGAGAGCTATTTTATTGCACTGCACTATTGCACAATTTTATTCAATTTGATGCAAATTGTATGTCTATTGTTATGATTATTGCACTGCAAATGAGAGCTATTTTATGATTATTGTCTATTTTATATAAATTTTATGTCTGCACGTTATGCATTGCTTTTATCTCGTCAATGCTATGCTCATTTTATGCCTGTCTATATGTATCCCAATTTTATGCTCATTCTATTCCTATATGTCTATTTTATGTCCACATTACTGCTGTGAAGCACTTTGGGCTGAAATTCTTGTATGGTGCTATTACAAATAAAGTGTATTATTATTATTATTATTATTATTATTATTATTATTATTATTATTATTATTATTATTATTATTATTATTATTATTATTATTATTAGTAGTAGTAGTAGTAGCAGTAGTAGTATTATTATTATTCATAGAGGTAGAGGTCCAGCATTTTCAGGTGATGACTGTGATGATTTTACAACTGCAAATACACGGGCTGTCCAAACAAATGTCAAAACAGACTTATATGGTTCTTCCGCGCGAGTGGGCAAAGCCGGCAAGTGCTGTTGTCCCACTGCGTATGTCCTTCGACTTTGGCTGTGTGACCACTCACACTCACTCACTTATCCACAGGGACGTCTCCATTTATAAACCATAACGGGGGCACGTGATCATTCAACACATCCAATTCTACTTCTACAGCTGTGACTGGTCTCTCTAAAATCCTCACAAGTATTTGTATTTCACTTTTTGAAGCAAGTAAAACATTTAAAATCTCTTGGTTAGGATTATCCTCTCATTCTCCCGAAGCTTGCCAGTGGGACTGTAGAATAGTGTGGTGCGGAAGTGATTTGCGTTCTGTGCAGACAGTTTAGCTATTGTAAATACTTCACCTATAAAACGGTGCTTAGCTAACCCAATATTGTTGAAACGAGGTTTACTGGGAATCTCTTTTGTTTCTTGCATAGAGCACTAGATGAATCAACTTATAATATGAGTGTTGTTGTGAAGGATCAGATTAAACCGAATATATATATATTTATTTATGGATATATATTGAATAGTATTTGTATATCGTTTGATATCCCTTGTATATTCATTGTACATATACACGGAATATCCCTTTAGTCTACTATAGCCCATAATAGTTCATTCTCTTATTGGACAAGGACCTGGCGCCAGGAGACAAGCCCCTTGGAGCCAAGTTCAATGGTACCGACGAAACATGTCCCTACTAGCCCCGGCTCTGCGCAGGAATACGGCTACCGAAAAGAGAGTGGCACTATTTGTTCACCGTGCATATAAATATGGCGCAAGTAAATGTAGAAGTCCTCTTGACCCTTAGTCCTTTACCCTTCTACCCAACTAAGTAACGGAACGTGAAGCCTCACCCCACGATACCGCGTGCGGTGTAGTATGGCCTGTTTGGCCTTAGAATAGCATTGAGACCTCGCGCGAATTAATAGCTGAATTATCAGAGTTTGGCACCGTATTTCTATTGAGTAGTAATAGTCTATTATGTATGGTGCATCGTGCGGTTAGAGTTCTAAAGTGAGCAGCATCCCTGTCGCTTCCTCGTGTTATCTAGAGTCTTAACCAGGTTGGGCAGACCACACGTGGTGCTTTCATCCGAGGAGTTCTAGGCGAGGACCGAGTGGACCTGTACATTGGATTACCTACCCGACGACTGCTGAGCCCTATGCGGCATGGAATATATATTTGCTTTGGTACTTTGATTTGTGGAGCGGATAATCGCCAACACCGGTGAGTGTTGGATTTACCCCGAGAGGAGTCAAGGTGAGACGGCGCTCAGACCAGACTGAGGTCGCCTCGCTTCTTCTTCACTGTGGAGCTACAGCTACAGCTACAGCCTACAAGAGAGCCAAGGTGTATTCATCTGTGGATCAAGATTCTACTGCACTGTCTTCTGTACTTGAAGTCTCCCTAGACATCGTTGACCAGACGGGATACTGCCGACGGCTCTCCTACCCCCCCTACCGGCTTACAACCGGGAGGACCCCTACAGTATATCCAGCTATAATCATTAAGTGTGCCATCGTTATAATTCCCTAAGACCCAGGTTGTATACTTGCTTCCTGCGTAACCAGAGATTGGACATTCAGTGTTGATTTGCCTACGAGTACTCATTTGCCTTACAAGTGCATTCAAATCATAAATGTAATAGTAACTATTATATGTACCCTTTGCTATATATTAAATATTTGATTATTACCTTTGTGTGGACCCGATTTCATTGTGGGAAAGTGTTCATCATATTTAGATATCGTGTACTGTATGGCCAGTAGTTAAAGTACATAAAGCGGTAGTGGTTTAATGATACCATACTTATCAATACAGTCAGGGAATTGTACCCCTCAGTTACAATTGGTCCTTTGAGCCGGAGGGTAATTAGTGTAATATTAATATAGTGGTATTAATATTGAAATGGCCTATGATGAACACTCCACGAAACGGTCCTCCTAAAGTAGAACGCCCGCAGCGTAGACGACAGCCACCTCAGTACTTAGAGGATTACGCTGCCAGTATACTACCTAGCCTTCTACAAACGGTAAACGCGGTAAAAGTAGAAAGTAAAATTATGTCCGACCCTATCAACCAGGATACCCCGACCACAGAGGCCCTAGTGGGTTCTAATGTAACTGACCAAGCTCACGGTGGGGACCAGGAGGGAACTGACACGACTTTACCCCCCGCCAAGACCGAAGAAGTAGTCCCCCAAGAGCTCCGGGAGGAAGACAACCCTCCAGAGATGGAACTCTGCACGGAACAAGATGAGGAGAGCGCCGAGGAGATAGAGCTCCAGGACTCCCCGCAGGGGAACGCATGCCCAACGGGTACTGCCAGGAGCGGCTCACCTCAACCAGTGTCTTCCCCCAGCGAGGCGGAGAGGATGCTGGCACAGGCGTTCCTCGCCACCCTAGCAGCCTCTACGGAGCGCGATCGACTCCAAGCACAGACGCTTAGCGAGCGCGAACAACTCCAAGCACAGATGCTTAGCGAGCGCGAACATTCTACCATTGAAAGAGAACGCCTCCAAGCGCAGCAACGGAGCGAAGAAGAGCGCATACGTCTGGAGCTGAGACGCCTTCAGACGGAAGAGAATATGGCAAGAGACCGGGCCGACACCCAGTGTGCCGCTGCCGGTGCCCAAAGAGAAGCAGATCTCACCAAGCGCGAAGCCGAGCGCGACAGACTACAAGCCGAGCGCGACAGACTACAAGCGCAGCTAATGGAGCAGCTGATCACCAGGGCAACACCCCCTCCCTCCACAAGGGGTTCCAGGGCCTCGTCAAGACACGGGTCAAGGGCACCCTCCCCTAACCGATTAAGCGACCCTGAGCCCGACCGCCAGAGAGAGCCCACACCCCCCTCCGAACTCCTTCCCCGACCGGTCCAAGTGAGACCCAGCTACAAGGAAGGAACAGCGGACACCGCGGAGAGGCTAAATAGACGACTACAGGATCTAGAAGACCTGGCAGAGGAAGAAGAGGGAGAAGAGGAGAGTCAAGCCCGACAGCAGCACATTACTCCACAGGACCAGGAGGTCCAGTACAGCCCAGGCTATACCCCCGCGGCTCTGCGCTACAGACCCCGACTCGATTCACGGGTGAGCATGACGCACGACCAGTCCCGAGGAATAGCACCTGGATCAGCGGGCCATGGTACCCTGCCAGTACCAGCCCACCGAGAGGCGTAAGAGGAGACTCGCCCAGGAGGCCTCTCTTCCAACGCTCACCGATGTGCCAGCCATCCACGGCGTCATACATTGGCACACCGACGTTTCCAGACTTCACCCATGAGAACCGAGCACAGTACACAGAGCTACGGATGTGCTTAGAGACAATGATGGTGGATGTAGCTGATGAACGCCACAAGTATGCGATCCTATTGAAGCACCTGAAAGTGCCCAGAGCGCACAACATAGCGCTGGCCTATGCCACCTCTACTACCCCATACACAGCGGCTCTAGCAGCACTAGACCAAAGATATGGACGTATATGGGATTACGTAATACAAGAGATAAGGCATATTGACCGCCTACCCCCAGCAACAGACAATCGCTCACTAGACGACCTGTCTATCAAAGTACAATCCCTGGTAGGGATGCTGGGGGCGCAACGAGAAAAGGGTATGCACGAACTATACGCAAACTCGAACGTCGAGAGGATTTTAGAGAAGCTGCCGCCCGCCCGACGGGAGCGCTTCAGGCGGCAAAGAGACCACCGTGATCCTAACGGTCCCGAGCCATCCCTCCTAGACCTAGCCGACTTCCTGGCGAGAGAAGTCAGCAGCCTACGGCTGGATACGTTCGTGCGGAGCACACCCAGCTCCAGAGAGGGACCTAGGAGAGCAAACGATGGCCGAAGATCGGTGACTGTCATGCACCAATCAGAATCAGTACCGAGCAGCAAGAACCACAGTACCCCCTCGATGAAAGATAAGTGGAAGATGGTGTGCCCGTACTGCGAGAAGGAACACTGGTTGTCACAATGTGACCAGTTCAAGAAGATGACCGCTGAAGAAGTGAGTCACTGGATAAAGTCCAACAGGCGCTGTTACCGATGTGCGCGCAGTCACATGGCAGCCGAGTGCCGCCTCAAGAAGAGGTGTAGTCGGTGTGACGGAGCCCACCTAGATGTCCTACACGACAGTAACAAAAGAAAGCCTGCACCATCCAGCAGCACAAAGGCAAGTGTTATGTACATTGACCCCGCTAGCAGCAGCGGCGCCCAGGTGCTCTTAAAGGTGGTCCGCGTAACACTGAGTTACCAAGATAAGGTCATGGACACTTACGCTGTCCTTGATGACGGGTCAGAGAAGACCCTTCTCCTCGCGTCCGCTGCGGCCCAGCTGGGGCTGCGGGGGAGCGAGAACCAGATGACGATTCGGACAATAAGAAGAGATCTAAAGACGATAAAGGGCGAGAATGTCTCCTTCACTATCGCAGCCAGCGGGCAGCCCGAGAGACGGTATAGGATTACTAATGCTTTCACCAGCCAAGAAATAGGACTATCGCAGTACACCTACCCCATCGCCAAGCTGATGGATAAATATGTGCACCTGCGTCAACTCCCTATCCCGCTCATAGACGGTGCCACCCCGACCCTGCTGATAGGCTCCGACCATGCAGACCTCATAGTCCCGATAGACCGGGTCCATACAGGACCCAGAGGTTGTCCTGCAGCAGTCGAGACCCGCCTAGGATGGACATTACAAGGCCCCCTCGCCAAGTCTCTTAACCGAACAGCAGCCACTAGCTGCCTCCACTCCAGAGCGACAGAAGAAGACACCACACTCCTGCAGCATGTCGAGAGGCTATGGACACTAGAGACAATGCCCTTTAAGAACGAAAAGAAAGACATTCGTTCTAAGGAAGATATTTACGCTATAACCCTCCTCGAGCAAGGGACAAAGAGAGTCACAGTCAACGGAGTGATGAGATACGCAACTCCACTCCTGAGGCGAGAGGGAATGCCCACCTTTCACGCCACAAAAGAGGCAACGGAGCGGTATCTATTGAACACAGAGCGGCGCCTAGCCAAAGACCCCGCTCAAGAGGCTGTGTACCGCGCTGAGATTAACAAGCTAATCACAGCGGGACACATAAAGAAAATTGACTGGCGACGTCGTGCGCTGCTCCGCGCCTCCCTGATCAAAGACGGCTTTGATCTCCGGCAGCGGGCCAGCAGCGACCCCCCAGTATTGCGAAAACACATCGCAGAGGACCCAGCAGCAGATGAAGAGGTCCGACAAAGTGTGACAAATAGTTTCTACGTGGACAACTGTTTACAAAGCGTCTCGACGCCAGAAGAAGCCGAGGCTCTCCTACTCAAGCTCCGCGCCTCCCTGATCAAAGGCGGCTTTGATCTCAGGCAGTGGGCCAGCAGCGACCCGCAAGTACTGCGCAGCCTCTCCCCCGAGGACAAGGCAGCGAGCAGCGACACCTGGATGGCGACCATCCCAGGAGAAGCCCAAGAAATGACACTAGGACTAGTCTGGCGCTTCAAAACAGACTCGCTCCATTATAGACACAAACCCCTGACCAAGGAGCAGGGAAGGTCGACGGCAATACCGACCACCAGACGGAGTGTATACAGAACACTCGCCAGACAATATGACCCGTTGGGATGTATTCTACCTTACACCACCAGGGCAAATATGATTGTAAGAGCGCTATGGGACAAGGACCAGGGCTGGGACGATCCCATACCCGAACACCTTGCATCCACATGGAGAGAGTGGGAGACGGAACTCCGCTCACTCCCAGGTGTTAATATACGCCGCAGCTACTTCCCACCCACAGTGAGGCCAGAGACATGCAAGATTGACCTGCACGTATTCAGCGACGCCTCCGAAGTAGCCTACGGTTCGGTGGCCTACTTGCGTGCCCGAGAGGAGGGAGGAGAAATACATACTGCTTTCATCCTGGCTCGCTCAAGAATAGCCCCACGAAAGCAACAATCTATCCCGCGTCTAGAGCTCTGCGCAGCCCTAGCAGGAGCACAGCTCGCCACGTTAATCCAACGTGAACTCACCATCCCGGTGCAAAGAACAATCTTGTGGTCAGACTCCACGACAGTACTCACATGGATCCGGTCTGATTCGTGCAGATACAAGGTCTTCGTGGGAGTCAGAGTCACCGAGATTCAAGAGTTAACAGAAGTAGCGAGCTGGAGGTATGTGGACACCAAACACAACCCAGCTGACGTCATCACCCGGGGAATGTCCCTGGATGACCTCACCCGTCACAACCTCTACAGTGACGGACCAGAGTTTCTCAAGCTCCCCGAAGAAGAGTGGCCTACACCCACCCCACGGGAGGCGAGTAAAGAGGAGGCAGAGAACAAGAAACCTATGTTCTGTGGGTTGACACACACACTCGTCCCCACAGACCCCGATCTAGACGATTGCCTCACCCTACAGAGTGCGCAGCTAAAGACATTTCTGTGGCACCACCCAGAGGTTCAGCCCACCACTGACATTTCAGCAGCTGACTACGAAGAAGCAGAACTTCTTCTACTACAACGAGCCCAGAGAGACTCGTTCCCCGATGAGCTAGCCTGTCTACAGGGAGCAAAGCCCGTCCCATCAGACAGCAGACTGCTCCACCTAGCCCCCGAGAGCGACGCCCATAATCTCATCAGAGTGGGTGGTCGTCTGCGGAGAGCCCCAGACTTACCGGATGACGTCAAGTACCCGATAGTCTTGAACAGCCGACACAAGGTCACAGAGCTGATCATAAAGAAATACGACGAGGATGTGCACCACGCAGGGGCAGAGAGAGTCTTCGCGGAGATCAGACGTCGTTATTGGATACTGCAAGGGATAGAAGCAGTGCGGCGCTTCCAGCGAACCTGTCTAGACTGTCGTAAGTGGCGAGCCCAGCCCAGTATACCCCGGATGGCTGACCTACCTCCCTGTCGCCTCCGACTCGGCGACAAGCCTTTTCACTCCACCGGTATGGACTGTTTCGGCCCGCTGTATATAAAGAGAGGAAGAGGAACCGAGAAGCGGTGGGCTATTGTATTCAAATGCATGACCACCAGAGCGATACATATCGAACTCCTCCCAACCATGAGCACAGACTCATTCCTTATGGCCTTCCGAAGATTCACATCACGGAAAGGAAAACCGTCTACATTGTTGTCTGATCACGGGACAAACTTCAAAGGCGGAGAAAGAGAGCTGAGAGAGAGCTTCCAAGCTATGGGCCCAGAACTTAAGACCCACCTCGCTCCATCCCAGATTGACTTCCAGTTTAATCCCCCGAACGCACCTCACTTCGGTGGAACCTGGGAACGAGAAGTACGTTCCATAAAGACAGCCCTGTACGCCGTGCTTGGGGCCCAGACCGTGGCGGAAGAAGTCCTAATGACAGTCCTCACGGAGATCGAGGGAGTATTGAACTCAAAGCCCCTCGGTTACGTCTCAAGTGATGTAGCAGATGTCGACCCAGTCACCCCCAACACACTCTTGATGGGGCGGCTGGACCCCGCGCTACCCCAGACAATGTACAGGCCTGAAGAAGCGAACGGCCGAAGAATGTGGAGGTACAGTCAAGTACTGGCTGACAAGTTTTGGAACAGCTTCCTACTCCACTACCTACCGTCTCTACAGACCCGCCAGAAGTGGGTGAAAGAGAGAGACAATTTGACAGAAGGAACAGTCGTCATGATTATCGACCAGTCACTACCCCGAGCTATGTGGCCGGCTGGCCGCGTAAGCAAAGTGATCACCGGTGCCGATGGAAAGGTCCGAGCAGCTGAAGTGCTCGTCCAAGGGCGGACTTACACCCGACCCGTGGCGAGGCTAATAGAACTGCCAAGGCTCCCCGATACTATCGATGACGACCATGACCCCATGACTTTGTGAACTGACTGACCCTCACAGCGGACATTGAGTAGTGGACAGTGCGGTTAATCTGTCTCTGCTTAGCTAATTAGGTGGGACTAATTAGGGGGCGGCTGTTGTGAAGGATCAGATTAAACCGAATATATATATTTATTTATGGATATATATTGAATAGTATTTGTATATCGTTTGATATCCCTTGTATATTCCTTGTACATATACACGGAATATCCCTTTAGTCTACTATAGCCCATAATAGTTCATTCTCTTATTGGACAAGGACCTGGCGCCAGGAGACAAGCCCCTTGGAGCCAAGTTCAATGGTACCGACGAAACATGTCCCTACTAGCCCCGGCTCTGCGCAGGAATACGGCTACCGAAAAGAGAGTGGCACTATTTGTTCACCGTGCATATAAATATGGCGCAAGTAAATGTAGAAGTCCTCTTGACCCTTAGTCCTTTACCCTTCTACCCAACTAAGTAACGGAACGTGAAGCCTCACCCCACGATACTGCGTGCGGTGTAGTATGGCCTGTTTGGCCTTAGAATAGCATTGAGACCTTGTGCTAATTAATAGCTGAATTGTCAGAGTTTGGCACCGTATTTCTATTGAGTAGTAATAGTCTATTATGTATGGTGCATCGTGCGGTTAGAGTTCTAAAGTGAGCAGCATCCCCGTCGCTTCCTCGTGTTATCTAGAGTCTTAACCAGGTTGGGCAGACCACACGTGGTGCTTTCATCCGAGGAGTTCTAGGCGAGGACCGAGTGGACCTGTACATTGGATTACCTACCCGACGACTGCTGAGCCCTATGCGGCATGGAATATATATTTGCTTTGGTACTTTGATTTGTGGAGCGGATAATCGCCAACACCGGTGAGTGTTGGATTTACCCCGAGAGGAGTCAAGGTGAGACGGCGCTCAGACCAGACCGAGGTCGCCTCGCTTCTTCTTCACTGTGGAGCTACAGCTACAGCTACAGCCTACAAGAGAGCCAAGGTGTATTCATCTGTGGATCAAGATTCTACTGCACTGTCTTCTGTACTTGAAGTCTCCCTAGACATCGTTGACCAGACGGGATACTGCCGACGGCTCTCCTACCCCCCCTACCGGCTTACAACCGGGAGGACCCCTACAGTATATCCAGCTATAATCATTAAGTGTGCCATTGTTATAATTCCCTAAGAGCCAGGTTGTATACTTGCTTCCTGCGTAACCAGAGATTGGACATTCAGTGTTGATTTGCCTACGAGTACTCATTTGCCTTACAAGTGCATTCAAATCATAAATGTAATAGTAACTATTATATGTACCCTTTGCTATATATTAAATATTTGATTATTACCTTTGTGTGGACCCGATTTCATTGTGGGAAAGTGTTCATCATATTTAGATATCGTGTACTGTATGGCCAGTAGTTAAAGTACATAAAGCGGTAGTGGTTTAATGATACCATACTTATCAATACAGTCAGGGAATTGTACCCCTCAGTTACAAGTGTCACTAGAGCCTTTCCTGGTTGATAGAAAAACATCAGTGACCGAATAAGCAATAGAAAGCATTAGATAGAGCACAATATTAACTTTTTTTTTTTAATGCATAGGTATATCAACCACAGTGTACATTCGATGTGACTGTAATTGAGGGGAACATAAGTTGCCTTTCGAGTTTAAATAAAGGTTTGAAATTAAATACAAGGTTCACTCAGACATGTCCATGTTGCAAATTACTGGAGTCTCAGAGCACAGTCTCTGTGTAGTATCGCTCCCTTGTGCATTCAAGTGGTGTTACATTAGCCTCCATATTGATTTCAGTGGACAAGGTGGGAATTAATTCAAATAAAATACTAGTCGTTGACTGATTAGAAAGATATTCGAGAACTCAGGTCATCGGCCTCCTGTCAACCACGTGCCGAGTTGTATCCAAGTTGGTTCAGAACTGTAGGAACTATTGCTGGGGCGGACAGACACACAGACACCACACAGACACCACACAGACACCACACAGACACACATACACCACACAGACACCACACAGACACCACACAGACACACATACACCACACAGACACCACACAGACACCACACAGACACACATACACCACACAGACACCACACAGACACCACACAGACACCACACAGACACACATACACCACACAGACACCACACAGACACACATACACCACACAGACACACAGACACCACACAGACACACATACACCACACAGACACCACACAGACACACATACACCACACAGATATACAGACACCACACAGACACACATACACCACACAGACACACATACACACATACACCACACAGACACACATACACCACACAGATATACAGACACCACACAGACACACAGACACCACACAGACACACAGACACACAGACACCACACAGACACACAGACACACAGACACCACACAGACACCACACAGACACACAGACACCACACAGACACACAGACACCACACAGACACACAGACACCACACAGACACACAGACACACAGACACCACACAGACACACAGACACCACACAGACACACAGACACAACACACACAGACACACAGACACCACACAGACACCACACAGACACACAGACACAACACACACAGACACACAGACACCACACAGACACCATACAGACACACAGACACCACACAGACACACAGACACCACACAGACACACAGACACCACACAGACACCACACAGACACAACACACACACACAGACACCACCCAGATATACAGACAGTACTGTTACATTTGTGACATACAAGATATGCAAATATACAGTACTGTTAAACAGAGATCCTAACAGAAAATATATACATACGAGGAGGAGGAAACTGTACATTAGGAGGGGGTGGGTGGGAGGGGGGGTTTGGACATTTACGGTGGCCAGGTTCAAATTGCAGCCTCCCGTAGGTGCTCTTTGAGAGCGGTTTTGAAGGTGGGTAGAGATTCAAATTTGTTTTACGGCTGTGGGTAGGGTGTTCCACATTGGTGGGGCATAATTGCGAAACGTGTTTAGTCCCTTGTTTGTGCCGAATCTGGGTTGAACACGATTTGTGGTGTTGTGGTCGTGGTATTCACTGACCTTTGGGAAGTAGTTTGACATGTACATGGGTACCTTAGTGGTGTAGTGTTTCTTGAAGACCAGGCCCATTGCAAGTTGCTTTACTCTGTCGTCTACTATAAGCCATCCTAGGTTGTCAAAATGGGCAGGGGTGAGGTGGGCTCTAGGAGTAAGGCCAAGCAGTAGTCTGACCAGTTTGTTTTGTGATTTAGCACCTTTGAGGTGCTTTGGTACCATGAGGTGCAAGCATAGTCGTAGTACCCTTGAATGAGTGCTCCTGCCAGAGTCTTCAGGGTATTCTTGTTTACCAGAGAGGAGATCCGGTACAAGAATATAGTTTGTTGGTTGACTTTTTTGATTACATTGGATGCCATTTTGTCACAGGAAAGATGTGCCTCTGGGATGGAACCCAGGTATGTAAATCTTTCCTTGTGACAATATTGTCACCCACTGTAACTGAGAAGCCGTTGGTCTTGCTGAGTTTGTTTTTTGATCCGAAGAGAATGGACTCTGTTTTACCCACAGGCACCACACAGACACACAGACACCTCACAGATATACAGACACCACACAGACACCATACAGACACACATACACACAGACACACATACACACATACACACAGACACACAGACACACAGACAGGAGCGATATCAAAATCCCCCCCTTAGCAACGTGTAAAAAAAAAAAAAAAAAAAAACTACAGCTGTGCAAAAGCAACTGCCAAGTTTTCAATACAGGAATCCAACGTGGGCAGGAACCCAGTCAGGTGCAACTGGAAAACATCATAACATGTTCCTCCCGTTAGAAAGGCTCTTGCCTGAGGCGCCCCGCGCCCGGCATGCAGAGTGCTACAGCGCACCGGAGGGAGCGCCGGGGTCACTCTTGCAAGGCATTTTCATTATGAGCGGTAGCGCTCCGGCACTCTCTGGTCCCACTCTCTGGTCCCACTCTCTCCACAACCCCGGGCTGTTTTTCCATCCTGCGTAGGAAACGACAAGGCTTTTCTGTTGCCCTGGGTTAAACTTTACATGTAATACGCCTGCAAAATACGATAGGGGACGGCTCTTCGTCGCGGTGTCGTACCGCAGTAGTACACCCTCCCCGAACACTGCATTTGTGGATTGAAATGGTAAAAAAATTGTAAATGGTGCATTTATATAACTCTGTTATCCAAAGCGCTTTACAATTTGTTCCTCACATTTGACCCATTCACTCACACATTCACTCACACATTCACTCACACATTCACGGCAGAGGCAACCATGCAAGGCGCCAACCTGCTCATCGGGAGCAATTAGGGGTTAAGTGTCTTGCTCAAGGACACTTTGACACGATGCCTGGGCGGAGCGGGAATCGAACCGGGAACCTCCGGATTACCTACCTCCTGAGCCACTGTCGCCCCGCTTGACCAACGTGTCGCTGTCACAAACGTTACCCTCAACCCTCACGATTAAAACAGGCAAATCCGGTCTTTTCCTCATCCCTCCTACACATGCAGATTCGATTCAAAATTCGATTAGATTAAAAAGTATTATACAGCACAAGTACAATACAACAGAAATAAGTTTGGCATCCAACCAGAGTGCAAATGTAACAGTAAAGTGCAATAGTGATATACAATGTACAGGTGATTAAATTGGGTATAGATTGTGGAGCTTCTATCCCCAGGCCATCAGACTGCTCAATGTGGACTCTATGCAACACTAACTCATCCATTCTACATTCACTGCACACAACATCCAAATGCACACACTCACTTTAAACATTCACCTTTAACATTCACTTTAGACACTTTAAACATTTCAACATATTTTATCTATTTATTTGTACAAAGGTGCACTACCTCCTCTACCAAATGGTTGCATTGTGTACATTTTAGCTTTGTATATTGTATATTTTTGTATAGTGATTGGTCTTTATTTTCATACGTTTTACTGTATGAAGCACAATCTCAGGAGGGTCATACAGAACCAAGCATTTCACTGTAATGTACATACAACTTGAACTTTAAACTTGAACTTGAAATATATAAATGAGTATGCAGGGTTAGTCTGCAATGCAGCACACCCGGAACAGGTTTGGGGTTCAGTGCCTTGCACCTCAGGCCGCTTGGATCCTCTACGTATGGGGAAAAGAGCTGTTAGTATGACTTTTGTATGTGTATAGTGTGTATTATATGACTGAATTGCAGATTTTGCATTGAATCGATTACACTCAGAATTGCCAACGAGGACGTGTCTTCTACCTGGGAAACCACTGAGTGAATCTATGAAGTCGCTTTACATTTAGTCTAGGGCTGTCAGGTGATTACAATTTTGTATCTAATTAATTACAGGATTTGTAATTAATTAATCTAATTAATCGCATTTTAATTGCATAACCATTTTAGGCCTGATATTCTATATTCTATAATCATATTTCAAATTGCATGTGTCCGGATTGCAGAATTCAGTACTGTATCTACAAAACCTTCTTTTTAATGATCTTCCCTTTATTAATTTGCTTAGATTTTTCAGGTCTGGTAAATTTTAGCATGGTGTTATTCACAGTCAAAGATAAAAGAAAAAAAAATTGAATTGATATTCTCATTTGGTTCATTACAATTTACAAAGTCTAGTAACAGACACAGTATTTCTGACACATTTCTGATACATTCCCTGAGATCCATAGATGTCCCTAGAATCAGATACCAAGAACATGCAAATGGACCATTAAAAAAATAAAAGTCTGTAAATGTATATTCTACGTTCTTATGGAATGAATGAGATAAAAAATATATATATATTAAATTTTTTTAATGAATTTTGCATTTACTCATTCAGCGCCAGGGGTCGCTGTCTACCTTCTGGATAGAACGCCATTGCTGTAAGTCAATGGGGAGACTGCGAAACTTGCGAGTGCTTAAAATATATGAAATATTATAGCTATGGATCTAATAAAACTGTCGATTGCTTCTTGAGTTGCTTCTGGTCAACATGCAAAAAACAGATAGTTTTTACATCCGTACATTTCCGTTTTATACCGTTTTGAATATGAGTATAGTTTGGGTGATTCTTACAGTAGTAATCCCAGGAAAGACGCGATAATAGCCCTTTAGTGAAATCCAGTTATCACGTTGTAATTTTTCGCCTGATTATCAAATCTTCCTGAAATCAACGCTAGATTATTGTTATTATCCTCCCTCATGCACCCCCCCCCCCCCCCTGCCACCAACGATAAGCAGCCACACACAGTCCACACAGACAGCTTCAGATCAATGCAAGATTGGATATATAGTGTCCTTACCTTGTCTCTGATGTAATGAAAAAAAATAATCCAATTATCTGATTGCCATTCCAAATACTGGTCGCGGAGGTCCGTCCCACGTTGTCCGGCACTGCATATGAAGGAGGGGGGGGGGGGGGGGGGGGGGGCAGTCTCGTAGATGTATCGTTGTAAACGCTCGTCCTGCCGGAGTATTTAAACCCCGCCCGCACAGCTCAGCTCGGCCCAGAAAACAAACTACATCGTTTCAAATGCAGTGCAATACCGGCTGGAAGGCGTAGGCGGCGGTATTTGCCCTTTGCGAGCTCAGACCCATTCCCAATGATAACATCAGGCTGGATGGATGAAAAAAATTAATGGATATAGCTAATAAAAGAAATAACGATTAAAACCCGAGATTTCTCGTGATTGGCGCTCAACGCATGGCGAGTTAACCCGACTTTTTTCGTCATTGGCGCAGAATGAGTTAATTTTCATAACACGATCATTTGCTGTGTAATTATTAATCTAATTAACGCGATAAACTGACTGACTGACCCTAATTTAGTAATTTACTCATTTAGCTGACACTTTTATCCAAGGCCACTCACAAGTTCTGTACAACAAGTCAGCAGGACGGGTACAACTCTGGCAGCTAAGGGTCAGTGGTGTTGTTCGTCAAACAGTGTCCAACTTGGGTGCTTGAGTGAATAGCAGTATCTAAAATTAGCATAGTATGTAGTAGTATAGGCATAGTAGCATAGTAAATATTAGTATAGATTAGCACAGTAGGTAGTAGTATAGGCATGGTACAGTAGATTACTTACTAGCCACATAGATAACTCATTCCGCGCCAACAACGTTTATATACGATATTTGTATTCATTATTCATCCGGGGACCTCGGGGTTAACATAGGGAATGAGTCTGATATCGCCAAAGTACAATACCGGCCGCATCCAGCTAGACGGCGGTATCGAGCACCCTTTGCAACCTTGTATCTTGGCCTGTGCAATGGTCAAATGTCACCGGGCGCACTTTTCTTTGTCGGCGAATGGAGCGGTTATAATGATCGGATTGAGAAGCATCAAATGCTCCCGATGCATGATGTGTGGTGGATTATGTTGGTGACACGATCGACACCAATACTGGGACTCACAATCAGATAATTGGAATATTCTTTTTGGGGTACACCCTAGTGAAGGTAAGGGCTATGATATCAATCATGCGTTGTCCAACCATGTCTTCACCTCGATCGCAACATGTGTGTGTAACGTTACTCCACAACGTATGCCGTTGGTGACAATCAAAGCATCAAAAAACGACCCCCCCCCCCCCCCCTTTCATGCATTCATGATGAAACATAATACCTATGATATAGATTTGATTTGGGAATAGTAGTGTACAGGCAAGAAACGGCAACGTTTATAGTAGAATTGACGTATAAGGCTATTACTCAGCCTTTCAGGAATTACCCCAGACCACGCTATAACTATACTTATATTCACCACGGTATAATACAAATGTATTCTTTTTCACATATTGAACGATAGATGTCAAATGGGCCATAGTATTGTATCCATAGCTATAATATAGAATATAGTTATAGCTCTACAAACAAGGTGACGCACTCCTATCTTTTAAAGTGTGGCAGTGCTAGAACGGGACCCGTCTAATCCCCGGCGGTCAATGAGATAATAGTAGAGTTGTTCCGATACCGATACCAGTATCGGAAATGCCTCCGATACTGCCTAAAATGCTGGTATCGGTATTGGCGAGTACCCTCTAATTCTGCGCTCCGATACCATATGACGTAATTTATCAACAACACGTGCGGTATCCCCCTGCTGAGAGTCAGCATTATAAAACAAACGTGTTTTTAATCGACCGTGAATTAAAGTGTCAATGCTGTTTGTCATTTTAACAGCAGATACTTTCTTAAATGCCATCGCTCTGAGTCCGACAGAGCGCTGTGACAGGGAGCTTGCTGGTGATATTTAGCATTAGCTGAAGAGCTAGTTTTAGCTTAACGTTACCTTGGCTAAAGTTGGGACTATTCATAATCCAGCAATAATGGCTGCAGACCTGCAAGCAAAGTACAGCAAGTTGGCAAAGGAGTATTCCAAGGTAAATCACCTTTTCACCAGTAACGTTATATTCTTTCCATCTACCGGTAGCTCATGCTAACTGGCTAACCTAGCTCACGTTAACGTGGCTAACCTGTGTAGTCACTGATCGACAATTAATGACATGTTGCGGAGAGCCATACCGGTGACAATGTTTAGCTTTTAGTGCCAAATGATAAGAGTCTGAGGCGGAGTCTCAAAAGAGAATGTTGAATATTTATTGTCCATTAAAAATCACAACATGCACATTACAGGCTCTGGCTAGTAGCTAACTTAAAACGGAGCTGCCTGGATAGGAAGTGCAACAATCTATAACGTCCGTGCGGAACCAGTGTCCCAACAACCATTCCGTCGGTGAACTCATTGAGTATAATTGTCAATTAATGATACTAATACTAATCTATACAATCATCTGTTGTTGAATAAATACCATTACTTTCTAGTTATTACTTAAAAACAGTATATATAAAACGGTATCTGTAGCTGTAAAAAAAAATTTTTTTTAAATAATTTATATAATATACTTTTTTTTTGTTAATGTATGCACTGTTATCGGATCAGTATCGGTATCGGCCGATACCCAAAGCTTAGGTATCGGAATCAGGAAGGAAAAAATGGTATCGGAACATCTCTAGATAATAGTAAAGGACAGTAAGAAGGTTAGTATTTATTTATTTACTTTCCCATCCCAAATCATCCTGTGATCATCCATCCCCAAAAAATACCTATTCCCTTCCAAATCTGAATCTTATCCAAAACACACTAACATAGTGACACACACACTAACACAGTGACACACACACTAACACAGACACACACACACTAACACAGAGACACACCTTCCAAAACATCCTGCCTGAATGACATTCAGTTTCCCCTCGAGGCTACAAACTGCAGCGTCGGATGGTGACTCCGGCCCCCGGATCTGAGCGGAGAGGAGACGGTTACGGTTGATGAGATTTGGGAACTCCCTGGCCTAATCTTTCCTCAAGAATTTCACGAGGCGCAATCGGGAGGGGTACTGGAGCGAAGGACAACACACTCTGCCTCCCAACATCTGTTCATTCACTTTCTGTTAGGACGTCAGAGATACAGAGCCCCCCCCCCTGTACATGTATCTGCAGTACCATGTACCAAGGACACTCTCACAGTACTGTGGCTGAACACTGAACGCAGAGCTGTCTCTAAACCTGTACATCACAGCATGCTAAACACCTCTGTCTCTACACCTGTACATCACAGCCTGCTAAACACCTCTGTCTCTACACCTGTACTGTACATCACAGCCTGCTAAACACCTGTGTCTATACACCTGTACATCACAGCCTGCTAAACAGCTGTATCTACACCTGTACTGTACATCACAGCCTGCTAAACACCTCTGTATCTACACCTGTACGTCACAGCCTGCTAAACACCTCTGTCTCTACACCTGTACTGTACATCACAGCCTGAGGGCAAACTATTTTTTACTGAATTCGGTAAACAAATTAATTTGAAAAAAAATGTGGCTATAACATCTTGTAATTGTACGCTGGACTACAGTTGAGTATGTATATATATTCTCCCACCCACCCACCCCTAATGTACAGCCTCCTCCCCATCATATGTATAATCTCTGTAATGGATAACATATATATATTTGCATATCGTATATGTCACAAATATAACAGTACTATATACCTGTATGTCATGTATGCCCATATGCCATAAATGTCATGATGTCATGTATGTACATGTCATAAATGTCATTATGAATTGAAAATGGGGGACCCTGATGTAAACAAGACGAAAGTCTTTCTCTGGTCTGCATCCCCTTAACAATTGTGTGTATTGAGCCGTACTGTATTGTACCCATTCTGCAATCTGTTAATAAAATGTTCATTCATTCATTCACTCACCTCGTCAAGGAGGAAGGGGACGTTAGCGAAAGTTAGCCCTACTCGCTAATTGTAGAGCTACTCGCTTTACAATGTCTGTGTCCAGGGGAAAGAGACAGGAGTATATGTCTGATTGGGAAACCCCTTGAAGAAGGTTCAAATCAAATTATCTCCCTCAACCTCTGGGAAATGCCAGTTGCAATAATGTATTCAAAATTGCGCAAGATTAGATTAGATTAGATTAGATTAAAATGTATTGTCATTATACAGCACAAGTACAGTACAACATAAATACGTTTGGCGTCCAACCAGAGTGCACATGCAACAGTAAAGTGCAATAGTAATAAACAATGTGCAGGTGATTAGACTGAGTATAGAATATATAAATTAGTACTACTGAGTAAGTACAGACAGGTGTGGATAGATATATATATATATAGGCTATAGGGTGAAAATAAATATATATGTATGGTATATATAAAGCATTATTGTACATGCTATCATACAGAGTTATGGGTTATATGCAGGTGTATCTGTATGTGTATCTGCAAGTAACTGCAAGGAGAAAAAATACAACCCCCCCTGTAGATACACTATCTGTAACTGAGGGGTTACAAAACCCTGACTGTATTAAAGATTGTGATAGATTAAACCACTGCTAATTATTATTATTATTACTTGCCAGAAAGTACAGTTATAATATGGCAGACACTCAGAATAAGACGGCACGGTGACAAAGAAATATCATTTATAGTATTTATTATTATGCAGTAATTGTACAGAATGGGAATTAAGGGTCGCGCTTGTATGGCGAAGAATATGAATAAAGTCAGTCAGTAGCAAAGTCAGTTGGAATGAATAATTCCTAAGATGGGATACTAGACTAAACGCCGCCTGGCGTAGGATGGCACTATAGTGGGCAAACGATGGTACCGCTGGAGACAGGGGGTATCCTCCCAGAGATGTAAGCTCTGGAGGAAATAAGAATGTTCGGATACTTGAAGAAAGGGGGTTCTCGTACGGAATCCAGTCCTTATAATCCAAATGCTCAGCAGCAAAGTAATAGCTGTAATCCAATTGCTCGATAGCAATGACGATAGCCAGCTAGCTTCGGTCCTCGAAGCTAGCCCGAGGTAAGATCTTCAAGGTGGTTAAATCCAAACGACAGTGGGTATTAACGAGGCTCTTCTCCACGGTAGTATGTTCCACAATCACTATAATCCAACCAATACTGGTTCTGCAATCGCCGCAGTAGGTTCCAATATGCACATGTCCAGTAGTTCCACGACTAGGCCCTCCTCGTGTACTGGCACTAATTACTAAGTCCACGCACACTTGCTAAGGTTTCACTAGTTACTAAACGAACGAACTGCTTGTAATGCTACATACCGAACGAACTGCTGTAACACGATTCACACTAAATGACGACTCTTTACTTCACATTAAGCTAAGTCGAACTTGACGTTACTGCATTAACTCTGACACTTTTACTATTCACTTCGCACGTTAGGTTCACAACACTCTGTTTAGACGAACTGCTTCACACTACATTAGAATCACACTACTGCTGCTGCGCCTTCCACGATATATATACTTAAGTGGCTTTCTAGTGCCAAGCCTCAGCTCTCGTCTCGAATCAATGCGCCGGCACCAGGCATGTTCCAACATGCCCAGACTCGCCTTTGAACCTGACTTCAGGGGCGCGTTGCCTGGCGCCGAGAACGTCAAGGGCATTATCCAATGAGGAAAGTGAATATTACTAGGATTCAAACGCAGGCTTAAAGGGATATAGCTTATATATATAAATAATATACAAGGTATATAAAACAATAAACGTAGATTCTCAGCTTTAATCTGGCCCTTCACAACAGCCGCCTCCTAATTAGTCTGTACCTAATTAGTTAAGGGAGACAGATTAATTGCTCCATACTTGTTGTGAGGAGTAGGTCAATCTACAAAGTCAGTGAGTCATGGTCGTCATCAGGGGAGTCAGGGAGCTTCGGCAACTCTATCAGCTTCGCCACAGGTCGGGTGTAAGTCCGCCCTTGGACTATGACTTCTGCCGCTCTGACCTTCCCATCGGCACCAGTAATCACTCTGCTCACGCGGCCGGCCGGCCACGTAGCTCGGGGTAGTGACTGGTCTATTATCATGACGACCGTGTCCACCTTCAGGTTGTCCCTGTCCTTTACCCACTTCTGACAGGCGGGAAGGGATGGTAGGTAGCGTAGGAGGAAGCGCTTGGTTGTGTCTCCACATCCTCCGTCCGTTCCTGTCGTCCTGTCTGTACACCGTCTGAGGAGGGGCCGGGTCCGGCCGCTTCATCAAGAGGTAGTTTGGGGTGCTGGGTTCGAGGTCAGCTACGTCGCTTGGAGCGTAGCTGAGGGGGGTGGAGTTCGGAACTCCCTCTTCTTGAGCCCACGGTTCTCTCACAGGCATCGCGTCTAATGTCCATAGCCTCTCAACGGGCTGTACGAGAGAGTGGCCTGTGTCGCTCACCTTTGTGTAAAGGCAGCGTGTGGACGTTGGTTGGCTGGCAGGTCCGTAGAGGGGGCCCTGGAGCGTCCACCACAGTCGGGTCTTAACCGCGGCTGGGCATCCTTTGGGTCCGATGTGGGCCGCCTCGATTGGGACAATGAGGTCCGTGTGGTCGGAGCCTATGAGCAGGGTCGGTGTGGCGCCGTCGATGAGCGGTATAGGCAGTCGGCGTAGGTGCGCGTACTTCTCCATCAGCTGTGGGATGGGGTAGTCATAGCGTGACAGACCTATGTCATGGCTTGTAAATGCCTTAGTGATGCTGTACCGCTTCTCGGGCTGCTCGACGCTATTGTGAATGAGACGTTTTCGCCCTTTATGGTCTTTAGGTCTCGCCGAATAGTACGGATTGTCATTGTTTCTTCGGTACCCCGCAGGCCCAACTGGGTTGCGGCGGAAGCGAGGAGGAGAGTCTTTTCTGACCCATCGTCGAGGATGGCGTAAGTGTCCAGGACCTTGTCCTCGTAGCTCAGGAGCACTCTGACCACTTTGATGAGCACTCGGGGGCTCCCACTATACGTGGGGTCGATGTGGATCACTCCTGTTGGTGAGTTGCCTTGTAGGGCTAGTCTGCGCTTGGGGGCCTCGCACAGTGATTCGCGGTAAGTGGCGTCTGGGGGGTCAGCCTCAATCCACTCGTCCATTTCGGCGATGGTCAGTCCCTTGAACGCGTCGCACTGTGCCAGCC